>NC_056741.1:233535571-233628071 GCF_019279795.1 Protopterus annectens | reverse complement strand
AAAAATAATATCCTCAGAGAAATCAGAATACAGGTTTCCTCCAAGTCCAACAGGTAGGGGGAAGGAGGGCTGGTATGTAAGAATGTAGGCGAGATGGATCACATACATCTATCGTTATGGTAAGTACATAACTAAAAGATGTAATGTGATCCTATCTCGCCTACATTCATTACTGACGGGACAGCGTCCCTAGCACCTAAATCTCGGGAGACTCACTGGAAAACACTCCTGAGCACTGTGGAACCAAAGGAAGCCCGACCTCTAGAGGCCACATCCAGTTTGTAATGAGAAATAAAGGTATGTGGAGAAGTCCAAGTAGCCGCTGCACGTATCTCATCTATGGATAATCTAGCATGAAAAGCCACTGAAGTTGACATAGCCCTGGTAGAATGCGCCCTAACTGGAAAGGGAAGATCCTTACCCGCTAATGCATAAATAAATGAAATGCAGTCTCTAATCCACTTAGCTATGGTGCCCTTAGTTACAGATCTGCCAATTCTATTGTCCGAAAAAGACACACACAACTGATCTGATTTCTTCTCCTGTTGTGTCCTATTTAAATAAAACCTCAGTTGTCTATGCCCATCCAACTGGTGCAATTTGTATTCCGCTTTGTTGGAAAACCTTGGGAAAAAGACCGGAAGCTCAATAGACTGGTGGAGACAAAGGGCAGAAGAGACCTTAGGGAGAAAGGAAGGATTAAGTCGCAGAGATACTCTGTCCTTATGAAAAATTAATTAAGGAGGTTTAGCAGAAAGAGCTTGAAGCTCCGATACTCTTCTGGCTGAAGTTATGGCTACCAAGAAGGCAGTCTTCCATAACAGAAATTTCAATTCGCAGGAGGCTGCCGGCTCAAAGGGAGAAGAAGTCAAAGCTCTGAGCACCACATCTAAATCCCATGGCAAAACAGGTTGCGAAACCGGAGGGCGCAGCAGCCAGGCTCCTTTCAGAAAGGCTTTACACAGCTTATGACCCATGAGAGAAGGCTCATATGCAACATGATAATTGGAGATTGCTGCCAACTGAACCTTTATAGTAGAGGCAGCCGAGCCTTGTCTAAAGAGTGTAGCTAAGAAATCTAACACCGCTAAGAAATCTAACACCGCCGACACCGGTGCTGTAAGGGGGTCCAGATCACGTTGCTGAGCCCAAATTGCAAATCTCTTCCATTTACTAGAGTATATTTTCCTAGTAGAAGACTTGTGGGAGGAAGACAGAATATGAACTACTTCCGGGGTAAAAATATGCTGTCTGACTAAGGTCGGAAGTGGAGGAGCCAGGCAGCGAGCGTGGGTATTCGTAGGGATGGATGGAGCTGTCTTGACTGATGAGTCAATAGGTCTGGAGCTGGGTCCAGAATCCAAGGGCCATCCACCGCATACTTCCGAAGGAAGGGGAACCAAACTTGACGGGGCCAGTGTGGTGCGATCAAAATCATTTTGCTTCCCAAGCAGGTAGCCTTCTGAATCACTCTGGGTAGCAGAGGGACGGGTGGGAAGGCGTAAAGCAGACTGAAGGGCCAATTGTGGAATAGAGCATCCCTGGGAGACTCCCCCTGTGGGGGGATCAGAGTGAAAAAATTGCTGCACTTTGCATTCAGGGGACTGGCAAAGAGGTCGCAGCAGGGAAGACCCCACCTGGAGAAGATCTGCGCAGCCACTCTGTCGTTCAGGGACCACTCGTGAGGCATCAGAATAGCTCTGCTCAGCCTGTCTGCTATCACATTGGACTTCCCCGGAATGTGCATTGCCACTAGAAAGCGCTGGGAAGCGATCGCCCAATTCCACACTCTCATGGCCTCTCTGCAAAGGGGGTAGGACTTGGTTCCTCCCTGCTTGTTCAGATACCAGACAACTGACATATTGTCGGAGAGAATCGCAATAGTTCCCCTGGGAAGAGAGCTGTGAAGTGCCTGCAACGCTAGAAGCATCGCTCTCATCTCTAGAACATTGAAAGGCAAGTGAACCTCGTGGTCTTGCCAAGTACCTTGGACCGTCTCGCCCAGATAATGCTCCCCCCCCATCTGGGAGGCATCCGTGGTTACTGTGGCAATAGGGGACGGGGGGCTCAAGGGTCTCCCTTGGTCCAGATTGGACGAGAGAAGCCACCAATGCAGATCCTGCCGGCATCTCTCCATGATGAGAATCGGATGGGACAAGGGGCGCTCCTGATATGACCACTGGGCCGAAAGGAGCCACTGAAGTATTCGCATGTGTAACCTGGCTAGCGGAATTAAGAGACTGGTAGCCGCCATTGATCCCAACAACTGAAGAGCCATCCTGGCTTGGGCTTTTCTGTGGGGTAGTAAAGCCAGGACTTGGGCCTGTAACACTTTTATTCTCTCTGTCGGTAGAAAAGCTCTCATCTCTATAGAGTCTAGCTCTGCGCCGATAAAGGCAACACGCTGTGATGGCAGCAATACAGACTTTGCCCAGTTGAATGAAATCCCTAGAAGATGGCCCAATTTGACAGTAGCTCTCGTGGCTTGAACAAGTAGATGCCTGGTGGGGGCGGTGAGGAGCCAGTCGTCTAGATAAGGAAACACCTGGAATCCTAGATGTCTCAGGTGAGCTGTCACCACTGCCAGGCACTTGCTGAACACCCTGGGGGCTGTGGAAAGACCAAAGGGCAGGGCCCGGAATTGAAAATGACTGGCTCCCAGCCGGAAGCGTAAATGATTCCTGGAAGCCTTGTTTATCTTGATGTGATAATAGGCATCCTTGAGATCGAGGGAGCACATCCATACTCCTTTTTCCAGCAATGGGAAAATGGATTGCAAAGTGACCATTCAGAACTTGGACTTCTTTACAAAGCGGTTTAGACGGCTGAGATCCAGAATGGGTCTCAAGTCCCCTCTTCTTTTTGGCACCAAAAATAACCTTGAGTAAGTTCCTAATCCAATCTGGTCTGCGGGGAATGGTTGGATGACTCCTTTTTCTAGCAGCTTTGGAACTTCTACTGCTGCCTGATCCCATTGACTGGGTGGAACATCCGGGATTTTTCTTGACGGCGGGGGGGACGGGGATGAAAAAGGGGAATGGTGTAACCTCCAGTGATGATACGAAGCACCCATCGATCCTGAGTGATGGACTCCCAGGCCTGAAAGGGCTCTGAAAAATGACCCCCGACTGGCTCTGGAGACGCACAGTTGGGTAATCCCTCAGGGACGTTGGTAGGAGGAACCACGAAAGGACTCGCGGTCTCCTGTATTGCAAGGGCCTCCACCGCCTCTAGGGCGACGCCTTCCATTAAAATTCCCCCCTCCTCTGCCCCTGGAGAGGGGGGTTCACTTTGATGGGCAGGGGAAGACTTTTTGAGACTTTCTGAACCACACATTCCCTCCCCTCTGAGCCTTGGGATAAGGTCTAGTGCGAAGCGAAAAACGGGCCCCAACGGCAAAGTCTTACCCCTCCTGCTCACATCTAGTGAGGGTGTCTTTCACTTTGGGTCCGAATAGGGAGGACCTGTCGAATGGGGCGTCCGTGAAAGAAGACTTAAAAGGCTCCGCAAAATGACACAAGCGCATCCAAGCTTGCCTCCTAAGGGCTACGCCCGAACTCGCTGCTCTACCCACCCCTTCGGCTGCATAAGATATGAGCCTCATGGACAAGTTGACGATAGAAGAAAGGGTAGACAGCTGGGCGTTAACAGACTGGGCCAACGCCTCAGGCAGGTTACCCAACAGGGTATCTCCCAACTCCTTTATGAGATCCCTTTGGAGCCGCGTAAAATGACACAAGTAATTCAGCGACCGCAAGGTAAAGGTCGCTGAAGACAGGGTACGCTTCCCATACCTATCCATACTCCTAGACTCCTTATTAGGAGGATGGATGGAGGTAGATGCCTCCGCCACGTCCTGCTGGGTGGCAGATGCCACCACCATGGCATCCACAGGTGCTCCCTTGGTCAGAAATTCTTTTCCAGGAGGCGCAGACAAGAACTTATTGGGGCGGCTAGGAACTGGCTCCACAGAGTCAGGGTGTTCCCACACCCTTCGACAAATAAGATCCAATAATTCATCGAAGGGTGGAGACACCCAGGAGGCGGAATGCTGGGCTCCGAAGGCCTTGAGGAAGACCGACTCCTCCTCAGAAGGGTTTTTGGAAGGCCAGTCGCCCCGCTGTCTCAAGATCTCCAGGATATCAGAGAATGAGACATCATCCGAGGACGACTTCGGGGACCCTTCTGCATCATCGAGGTCGGTGTCCGAGGTGACAGACTCATCTGGAGAGTCTACGTGCTTCCTCTTACACAACTTCTTCCTGGGAGGCTCTTCAGGCACAGACTCTGAAGGGCCCTCAGAAAGTAGGGGACCACACATGGAGGTATCCTCAGGCCCGGGAGCCCCGCTGTCCAGAGATAGGGGGGCACAAGAAGCTCTAGTCGCAGCATCTAGGGAAGGAATTGCTGATTCAGGTGAAGTCATGATGGACTTGGCCAGCACTCTCCTCATAGCCTTGAAGGCAGGTCCACCAGAATCTGATGAAAAACCCGCCTCCAAGACCATGACCGGAGTCGGGGTACCCCTAGCCGAAGCACCAAGGGGGAGAATCGGAGCCACAGTCTGAAGCCCCGATGTATCCCCCTCAGGTTCGACTGAGGACACCTGAGTACTGAAACCTGTAGACGGAATGGAAAAGGTTGGAGCCGATGTCAGATCCGAAAGACTCGCAGGAGGTTTTGGAGCCGACCCAGGGACTTCACTCGATTCGGCAGACTCTGGCTCCGACGACACCGAGGTTGACGGAGGAGGAAGAAATGGAACCGATATAGTAGCTGGCTCTGGAGCCGACTGGGCTGGAGCCGAAAATAATTTAGTTAACACTGGCGACTGGAGGAGCCTCTGGACCACCCTACTGACATCCGAATCCGAGAGCCTGGAGGACTTGGAGGAGACAGACGGGGGGCCGAGAAACCTTCTCTGTCGGAACCGAGACAAAAGTAGGGGAACGGCTCCGAATCAGCTCCAAAAGGATCGGAGCCGAAGCAGGCTCGAGAACCACCCCAACCTCCTTCGGCACCGACAACCGTGGAGTCGAAGAAGCCGACCCCGCAACAGACAATACTTCCTGCGGCTCCGAGACCAGTGGAGCCGAGGAAGGAGACATAGCCTTGGATTGTGCTTCCTGCGGCTCTGAGACCAGTGGAGCCAAGGAAGGAGAAGTAGTTTTAGATCTTTTCTCCGGAGGCTCCGAAGAACTAGATGGAGCCGGAGGCTTCATTTTTGACTTGGATCTGGGTTTCTCAGAGGGAGGAGAAGACGCCAAAGTTTCCTCAAAGGAGGGTTTAATCAAACTCTTGAGGATAAGTTTATTTTTTCTCTCCTGTAAAACCTTGGCAGAGAAAGCATGACACATACTGCAGGATTCCTGCAAGTGTATGGCACCGAGACAATATACACAGTTGGCGTTGCCGTCCGTTAGCGACATCTTGTAAGCACATTTGGCACATTTCTTAAAGCCAGATGGCTTATGTTCTTTTGGTTCCTTGCCCAACATAAGGAACACAATCCACAAGCAGCAACAATATTTAGAAAATACACAATCACAAGCACACTCGCAACACAAGGTAGGGAGGGGGGCGAGGCTCTAACTTAAACGCCCGTACAGTAACCACACAAGATAGGGCAAAGGCCCTCTAACTCAACGGGCCTAGCCCGCCAAACAGAAGGATTACCAACAACAAATGCAATCAGACACAACAAAGGATACAACAGACAATGTAGCTATTAGAATAGCTTTTTTGATATAATAAATTCGAAGCTGTAGTTCAAAAAACAAAAGAGAGGGTACTTAGCCACAGCCAAGTCGAGACCACGTCGTTACTCTAGGAGCGGCAAACGAGATCTGGGGGTTTGGGCGTGATGCATCCTGGGATACATGGTTAGCCCAGCCAATGAGAGACTTTGTGCTAGTTATAGTGGCCGAGTCGGAGCTGCCACTCGGCTCCGAACCCGTCAGTAATGAATGTAGGCGAGATAGGATCACATTACATCTAAAAGATACTCAATGCCAAGGCACAAATCCATGCCATCCTTGTGCACCTAGGGACCATATATTGGGTAAAATCATGTTATATTGGATAGGTTTGTAAGGGCCCTTAAGCTGTTAGTCTAGTAATCTCCTATTAATCTATACGTGTGTGAGAATAACTGTAGCCGGCCTGAAACCCAAAGACTCCCTGACTACTTTCTTCTTCTGGCAAACATGGGAAGTAAGAAGTGAGGAGACTGGTAATTGCTCAACAGACTCAGCCAAGGATGAAGCACTAAAGACAGGTAAGCACACAGCCTGTAGAATACAGTAATGTTTTATGACAGTCAAAGGCAGGTTCTGGTAAGACAAATTACTGGCAGACTGCACAAGCACAAAGTCCTGTCCTTAATACATAAAATCGACATAACCTGTAGAAAAAAATTTAAATACTTTTTATACAGCTGTTCACAAAAATAATTACAGACGGTTTCCCTGACAAGAAGCAACAGTCTGAAGCATCAAGTAAGTTAACTAGCAAAACACAATTCATTTTCAGAGAAAAAAAATTTAGTGGAAGATTTTCCCTAAACAGGGTACTTGCCCGGTCTTGAAGGTTCACTAACTGACAGTTTCATGAGTCCCACCAAAAGAGCACTCTGCAGCGGCAAAAAAGCTCTGAGGTTTTTGTGCCCTAACTATCCTTTACATGGAGCTCCTCTCAAGCTCCTGACAGTTACAGTGTAGGGAGTGTACCTCTTAGCTTTGAAAAGAAGACTGGTAGCAGTGGGGGTAGGGTCCATATAGCTTAGGCTACTGAACAGTGATCTAATGTTCAATGCCTAGGTCTTCAACCAGTTACAGATTTGTTATGTGAACTCACAGACAATGGGGTTACAAAAAATACAGATACTTCCCCAGTCTGCAAATCTGAATTCATGGTGCAAAACACATATCATTCGTTGCCCAGGCTCTCACTGAGAGTCAAGCTGACTGCCTATGGGCAGGGATTAAGAAGGATGAGTCAGGGACCTCCAGGAGACCAATATACTGGTCCACTCTGTATGGCCACATTCTCAATGCTAGGAGAATGAATGGGCTGAATAGCACCCCCAAATGAAAACAGCTGGAGTGGAGGTCTTGCCCAGCTTGGGAATGCCTGTCCCTGTCCCTAGGGAGCACAAATGAGCTGACAGAGCAAAGGTAGGGAAGACATAGGGGCAAGGTCTTGGGGAGAGATTAAAAAAAAAAAAAAGTTGTTTTCTTGCTGTAGTCATTTAAACAAAATGCATTAACTTACATTTTTGTCTTAAATATCTGTAATGCATCATGGATTACATCTTCCATCCTGAGTCTCTCAGTTAATCCTATGCCTCCTCCTGTCCAACATAAAAGCCATCAGCGGCCTTCTACAGCCCTACCACCTTCCCTTCGCCATCCACTTGCTCATCACATTAACTACCCTTGGCAAAATATTTAGCTTCATTACTACTATCTTAAGTTCTAACCTCTATTTCTATTTTCCATGCTCATACCACAGCTTAGCCTCACTGTCTGTTTCACTTCTTTCCCAATCTTAGCCCTATACTCGTGACAGCCTTCCCATTTTCATTAATTCCACCTACACCCCCGCATTCTGTTTCTTTATCCCCACAATCATTAATTTCTTCTCGTAAATGCCAATATAATCCCAAACTAACATAAGACCTTTACATCCCTTCCCCACCACAAATCAAAATATACTCTTCAGATACTGACTTAAACCTCCTCCACTCCACCTCATGCAATATTTTCTTCACTACCAATCTTAATACCTTCATCACCAAATTAAATAAGAGGGTAATGAGGGGTATCCAAGCCTTGTACTTATGCTCAACCTAATGGGTTTGTACGTACACCTATTCTTGTAATTCCTGATCTCTGCTTCTTACACTACCTGCATCCATACCCTCAACGTTGGACCAAACTGTATTGCTCTAACACCAGCTCCAGATATTTTTGTTCAGCCTCAGTGAAAGCCTTACGCAAGTTAATCAGCACAGTCACCACTTCTCATTCATTATCTCCTCTACAACAATTTCATCCAGTTTATTTTACTTTTTTTTGAATTTGTTAACCAGGATACAGTACTGATCTTAGTGGACCCATTTCAGCCTCAGCCCCAGGAAAACACAATAGTTCATAGGAGGTTATTAGGCTAATGACCCTGAGGCCTTTACAAGCCTAGATGTGTAGAAACCCAAGTACCCCTATTGACCACAGTTACATGGTCATTGCTAGCGCAGCGATTTTGTGATTAGCACCGACTACCCCTGTGCATGAGGGATATAGCTGTCAACCCCAGGGGAAATTTACAGTCACCCATCCAGTTGCCAAGACTGTGCTTTAATAGGGTCAATGAGGAGATCTGCTTTGCATAGAGTGGGAGCTTAATCCAGAGAAGTGGCAATCTCTCCAGCATGTTCTGTTTGTGTCACAGACTAGGTTGAGATCCCTGGAGCAAATAAGTCTTGTCCGATTTGATTTGTGGATGTGCAGTATTTCCATTAGGGTAGGGGTATGAGACTGCTCTTTTTCATGTAAAAGCCCTCCACATTACCTTCATTGGCTCCCACAATCGCTCCCCCAAACACACACACTATGTTCTTTATGGTCTCCATTGTCCATCTTTCCCAACCAATCTAGTTTGTCTTTTCATAGGCTCATAGGTTGGTACTAGGCTATCGGCACTAGGGCCTATACAAGCCTAGCCAAACAATTCCCCGGATATTTCTTCCCACAATATTTACTTCCCTGTACCCCTGTCTAGCAGGGTGACTGACGTGATCCCCGGGGTGAATTTCCTATCTCCCATCCAATTATCAACGTTCCTTTTGAAGAGGGCCAAGGAGGCGCTATGCTTGACATGTATGGGCACAGTCTATTCCAGAGTATGGGCAGTCTCTGGGTCAGACCTATCCCTCCAGCATGTTTTGTTCATTGTGATGACAAGGTTTAGATCCCTGGAACGTGTGGCTCTGAGGGATTGGGATTTCTTTAAGTGGCGCATGTCCAACAGCTCAGGGTTTGACATGGCCTTGTATGTTAAGCAGAGATTGCCTCTGAGTAGACGTTATGCCACAGAGTATAGTTGGAGTTTTTTTAGACTGTCAGCATAGGACATCTGCTTTAGGCTTGTGATTCTTTTAGTGAGGTATTTCTGCGGCCTTTCCAGCTGTTGCAGATGTCTTGTGAGGTACATACCAAATGGGGCGTTGTACTTTATAATGGGTCTAATGAGGGATGAGTACAGTGGGACAATAACCTCCTTTATTCTGGATGAAAAGCCCTTAGTGATGAGGTAAACATATTATAGAGAAAGGTGATCAACATAGTTTTAAGTTTATGATTTTAAAAGTAATTTATAGACCATTGTGGGGTGGGAATATAAAACTTTTAACTGAAAATGAAGAGATGAGATGGATTTTAAGAATGAGAGCATTTGTACCACCTCGTCTTAATGAAAGTTTTACTTTAAAGCCTTATTTAAATATGATGCATCAGAAGGTGTAATTAGAGTCATGTGACTTTTTAAAATGCATTTAAATTATGTTGTTTAATCGATAGTATTTATTTCGCCTGAAGAAGCCTTGAAGGTGAAAGTGTTTACTTGCAAACTTGAACTTGGATTAAACATCTGTTGTTTTAGAGTGTTTCCAGTTTCCTTTTTGGATTCGATTTTGTGACTGAGAACTGGTTAACTGCCTCACAGCTGTTTTTTTCGATACTATGATCCCAGAATGGGGGATGGTGTCGAAGGCTTTGGCGAGGTCCAGACAGGCTGTGTGGACCGCCTTACCCTCGTCCACAGCTTTGGAGACTGATTCGAAGAAGTCAATCAGGTTCAGGAGACAAGATCGGCCCTTCACGAACCCAAACTGGGTGGGGTCCAGTGTTTGAAGGTTGCCAATGTCTTTGTTTATAAGTTCCATGATAATGCGTTCCATGCCCTTGCAGATCAGGCTCGTCAGACTGATGGGATGGTAGTTCCTGGTATCCAAGGTGGATCCCCCTTGTGGAGTGGGATAACTGTAGCTGTGCGCCACTCAGTGAGCACGAAGCCTGAGGTGAGGCTATGATTAAACATGACACTTAGGTGAGGTGCCAGTTCATTTTGTAGTTCATGTAGTACACAGCCCGGGATGTCATCTGGTTCCATGGATGCTGTATTCTTAGCTTTGGAGAGTGTGGTTTCTATCTGTGTGGCCGTGATTACCAGAATTTGGCAATTTTTTGGTATTGAGATGGGCCCTTTAGGGGTAAGATGGGGGTGAAGTTGGCACTAAGTCGATCTGCCAGGATATTGGCAATATCCTTGGGATCAGTATATTTAATGCCATTCTGTTGTAGCTCAGAGCAGATCTGAGCATTGCCATTTAGATTCTTGACATAACTATAGAATGCCTTGTGGTGGTCTTTGGAAACTTTGGCAATTTTATTTTCGTAACTAGCTTTTGAGGATTTTATGAGGGATCTCAGCTTCTTACTGAAGCTGGTAAGGGAGTTTTTTGCATACTGGGATTTTCCTCTTTTCTGCAACAGTTTCTTCCTTCTGTTGTATAGTTTGTTTATGGCAGGGGACCACCAGATTGGCTTCCTTTATTTGGAGGAGAGCATCTTGGTTCTATTTGGGATGGCACGATTCATGCATGAGTGGATGTGCAGATACAGTGCCTTAGTGTAGGATTCAGCAGTCGAACTTTCAGCTCCCATCTGCATGGGTGCCGTGAAGTTTGTCACTTTTGATTTAAGTAGCATGAAGTTGGTTTTGGAGAAGTTTTTTACAGAGGTTTCCTTACTGGGGGTGGGGGTGGGATGTGGATGTCATGGGTGATTTATTTATGGTCAGACCAGACCAATGAGGGGGTGACCACTGGTGTGGAGCATCTATCTCCCATGTTGGTAATGACCAGGTCTAGGATATTGGAGCCCCTGGTGGGACAATGGACTAGTTGATCCAGGGCACTGGAATTTATGAATTCCATGAACTGTTGGGAAAAGGTGTTGGTACCCGAGTAGTTTTCTCAATTAATGGCAGGGTAGTTGAAATCACCCAGTTTTAGGGTGTTTGGTTATATCTTAATATTTTCCAGTATGTTTAGAAAGGTGTAGTGAGAATCTTGGGGCATGGTGGGGGATCTGCAGCAAGCTACAATTTGGATTGCAGTCTTACCTAGTGTTTGTTGCACCTGGAGAATTTCAGATGCATTGTGTTGGGCAACTAGCTTGGAGGTGTGAATATCCTTTGTGAATATGGACATTCCTCCACCATTAGTGTTTCGGTCTTGGTTTGGTGGTGGAAAAGTGTGTAAGAGTTATATCCTGGTATTTCAGGGGTGCTCCCTGGAGTCTTGAACCAGGTCTCAGTTACTGCACAGATATCGATGTTCTCCATTTTTAGGAGTGCCTCGAGAGACTGCATTTTGAGGTTTAGACTTCTAGCATTGAGTAGCATTACCTTCAGATTTTGCACGCTTGTATCAGTTACAGTGGTGGTTTTGTCCTTTGAACCTTGCCTAAAAAAGGCACTACAGGGGTGGCAAGAGCTTTAGCCAGTAACCTGAATCCCAAGGGTGACAGATGCAGACCATCTCTGGCAAAGCATCATGGTTTGTCGATCACGTCGTCCCAGGCAGACAGATACTGGATCCCCTTTGAATGACACCAGAAGCTTCGCCAATTGTTGAAGCCAATTGAACGACACCAGAAGCTTAGTCAATTGTTGAAGTCAATCATTTTGTCCTTATACTGTGGTGTCATTCTGGGTGAAGGCAGGATACTACTCAGGGCTAGGGTCATACCTGCGTGGGCAACATGATTCGAGAGCTCTTCCATGTCTCTTTTCATGTAGTCCAGGGAGGTACGTCTCAAGTCATTCACTCCAACATGGACAATGACAGAGTCATATTTGTACTTGTTGTGGAGTGACCTGAGTGCATGCGTTATGTGGCAGATCCTGGCACCTGACAGGCAGCTGACTGTAATTTTCTCCAGTGGAATGGCTCAACCAGATCAATGAATCCTTGCATACCCTGGATATTCTAATTGTAAAGTTTGGTGAAGAATGGACCCCACTGAAGGATCCTCATGTGAAAATGAGCTGTTGGTATCAAAGTTATTGCAGCAGCCAACGATCCCAATGCTCTTAAAACCAATTTGGCTGGACTGGAAAAAGAGGATGAGACAGAAATAGACTGACATGTCTCCTTAGAGAAAGAATTCTTCTCTGTTGTAAGAATGCTTGAGCATTCACAGGTTTTAGGTGATCCCCTGTAAGCTCCAAGACTTGTACTGTCAGAAATTTGGACTTTGCAAGACCGACAGTGATACCTAGAGATTGAGTCAATTGAAGAAGATAGTCTCTGGATGTTATCAACATATGTCTGGTTGATGTAGTATGAAGCCAGTCATCTAAATAAGGAAACACCCTGAATCCATGCAGTCTTAGATGAACTGTTACCGCTGCCATACATTTGGTGAACATCCTGGGGGCTGTGGTGAGACCAAAGGGCACGGCTCTAAACTGATAATGACTTGCTTCAAGCAGGAAATAAAGAAATCTTCAGGATCATCTGTTCATTTTTATATGATAGTATGCATCTTCAGATCTATACAGCACATCCAGTCATCTTTCTGAAGCAAAGGTATAATGGACTGGGCCACAACCATCCAGAATTTGGAGTTCTTTATGAATTTGTTTAGATAACTGAGATCGAGAATGGGTCTTAGGTCCCCTGTTTTCTTTAGCACTAAAAAAAAAAAAAAAAAAAAAAAAAAAAAAACAAGAAAAAAATGGATCCTTTCTGGTCTGGTGGAACCTCTTGGATGACTCCTTTGTCAAGCAGCTTTTGAATTTCTAGGATGCTTGCTTCATCAGGGAGGTTTCTTCTTAACCTTGGTGGATTTTGTAGAAAGAGAATAAAATATCTTATGGATACAATTCTTTTCATCTAAGTGTCTTTTGCGATGGCTGCCCAGGCTCCTGGGTGCAAAGGCAAGCATCCCCCGACTGTCTCCAGAGAAGAACAGTTGGGCAACCTTTCAGGAATGCTGAAAACGTCTGTCCAAGAAAGAATCTCGAGATCTTTCATTTTGGATGTCCTCTGTCGCATAGGCGGTGTCTACCTTTATAATAATAATTTCCCCCTCTACTTCTGGGAGAAAATTCTCTGCATGAATCTTGAAAACACCCTTGAGATTTCCTAAACCACATCTTCCTACCACTATACTGATTCCTGGAACAATATCTCTGTGGGGTAGAAAAATGGACTGCTACGGCAAATAGGGTCTTTTTTTCTTGTTCACTATGGGAAAGCGTATGTCTAACAGTGTGCCCCAAAAAGGAGAACCCATCAAAAGGAGCACTGATGAATGATGTTTTATAGGGCTCTGCAAAGTTGCACACGGGCACCCAGACATGCCTTCTAATGGACATGTCTGCACTCGCACAGTCCATGAGGAACCTTCAGCCGCATGAAATATTAACCTCATGGACGCATTCGATATGGATTGTAGGGTGGTCTTCATCTCCTCTGCCATGGATCCAGGGGTGAAGTTAGTGAGTTCCTTTAAGTCCCTCTGTAACCTAGTAAAATGTGCCAGATAATTCAACAATTGTATAGCAAAGGTCGCTGATGCATATACTCGCTCTCCATCTCTGTCCAAGGCCCCAGATTCTCTGCTACGGGGATCGACATTGAGCTCTGTTTGGCAAGCTCCTTTTTTGTGGCTGCCGCAACAACCATAGCATCTACAAGAATACCCCTGGACCAGTGTTGTCTGTTTAGTGGTGCACTGAAGCTCTTGTCTGGGCATTTAGTGATGGGTTCTACGGAATCTGGCTCCTTCCATGCCTGGTGAGAGACAAGTTCATCTGCCAGAGGGGTAACCCAAGATGTAGATGGTCAGACTCAAAAGCTTCCAAGAACACTGATTACTCCTTAGAAGGGTTCTGGGAAGATCATTCACCTTTTTGGAGCAGGATTTCTAAAATGTCTCCAAATGAGACATCTTCTAGTTGAGATCTGGAGGATCCTTCTCCTTTATCAATATCAATGACTTCTGTCAATGATTCCTGAGAGGACTCTAAATGCCTCCTTTTACATTGTTTCTTCCAAGGAACCTCCTCAATGAAATAATCTGCAGAGGAGTTGGAAGAAAGGGGAAGCCCTTACGGGTTGGGTGTCCCTGTGGAGTAAGACGAGACTTGCTTAGTAGTCAGATCCGATGAAGGGATGGGAATAGGATCCGAAGAGGTGACAGTCAATGGGACCCAGTGGATGGGAGAAAACCCTTTCAACTACCTCGAAGGCAGAAGGTCCAGAAGAAGTAGAAATCAGCCTCCCTAGAGTTGAAACTCTTGGATCAGCCAAACTGCCACTCCCACCAGATTCTACCCCTGAAGAGGGAATTGGACCCGAGCTGTCTAACACTAATGCGCCAAGGGAAAGCGACGACTCCGAAACTCTCGGAGTTGAAGTCATCCCCGGACCCAACACTGACACTTCAGCTCTGAGACTCATTCTGATCCAACAAATTTGGAGCTGAACAGATCACAAAAGGAGTCAGAGTGGAGGTAGGTAACATTCTATGATCCAACAGCTCTTCGATCTGACAGCTCCAAAACTGCTGGGTGGATTACAGAAGGAGTCAGTAAAGGGTGTAAATGTTGAAAACTCAAGGATCTGATTGGGGATGGAGCCTGAAGGACTCCCAACTGGACCTCAGTTCTAAGAAACTTTCTCATCATCCTATCCACATCATACTCAGAAAGACTCCAGGAAAACCTGACAGAGGAGGATGCTGAGGGAGGATGAGCAGTCTTTTTAGGTGCTTCCTGCAAGAAAGGGGACTTCAATCTTGGGGAAAATGCCTCTAACGAGAAGAGTGGAGACTGGATCCGAACAAACTTGCTCAGATGTGCAATCGGATCAGACAACATCAGATCTGAAACCTTTTTTTTTCACTGGCGGTAGCTGGGTCTACCAAGGTCGGATCAGAGACCTTTTTTAATTTTAGAAGGTGGCTTTGAACTTGTAGCGGAAGGAGATCCAGCAGGGGAGCGTTTCTTGGACTCCCTGGTCTCCGAACTTTTCTGATTTCTTGAGGGGGTTTGAGCCCCTGAAGAAGAAAGAACTGTAAAAGAAGCAGCAGGCAACAAGCCCTTCAGAATAATCTCATCATGCCTATCATTTAGCACCCTGGAGTTGAAGCCTGCACATACTTCACAAGAAATCTGAAGATGAGCTGGACCTAAACAATACAAGCACTCCCTGTGGCCATCAGAACTGGCTATCTTATGTCCATGCGAAGTGCATTTCTTAAAACTGGTAGGTTTGTCTGCCATACCAGAAAGCTACAAACACTAGGATAATAAACTTCACCAGAAAAAAAGTCTGAAGTTACAAAATATATATTTTTTTAAAGAGAAAATACCAGCAATGGTATGAGAGAAACACGTCAGGAGAGGTAAGAAAAGGGAAAGACCACCAGCAATGCTAGAAAAAGTCTACAATAATAGTCGGAAAGTTCCAACAGAAATATATACTAACGCTAAAGATGTAAACAGAGAAAGAGAGTGATGAAAAAATAATTTAGTGGCAAAACCTCAGAAATATAACACTCAAACTCCCAGCTTGAGAGCACAAAATCCCGACCAATCAATAGAGCGGCAAACAAGATCTGAGGTAAAGCAGTGATCAAGGGTATTGTGGGGAAAGGGAGGAGCTCGAGAACCGGATTCTAGGCTGAAAAAGAACTGGTAAAAGGATCAGATCTGAACCCATTCGTTAAGGAACGAATGAAAATGACAACATCAGATCCAATTCTACTCCACTGTTTCCTTTCATTGCTTGGAAAAGTAATACTCATTTCTTCTCCACAGATCACATTCTTGTCCCTTGTAAATTTTCCTGTGGCACCCCTTTTCCCTACCTCAATCTCTTTTCTTGAAAAGCTATTCTGTATTCCCTAGATCATCATTTTTAAATCTTTAAGAAGTTACACTCCATATACCTTTCTCTACTTTCCAAATTACTACAAGCTGCCCCCCAAGCTTTACCAAAAGCAAATTTCCCCATCTTCTACAAAAAGCAATACATCTTCACCCTTTCCTTTTCTTATGCCACTATTTGTCTTCCCATTGGCTCTACTTTTTGATTTTTCTCTTTAAAGTTTAGCCATTTCACACATTCTGCAGCAGAGCAACATCAACCCTTCCTTTCCCAGGTTTACCAGCAAGTTTTTTTGTTTTTTATTAGTTATGATACAACCTACACTCCATCAAATAATTAAAAATCAAATTCAAGTCAACTCAACAAAGTAAGATTCAGTAACTAAAAATACCACAAAACTAAGAGAATCTCACAGTATATTTCTGCGTGTGCTCCTGCACCCCCCCCCCCAATTAGGGGGTACACACTCTCACAACCCACAGATTTGTATGTACCAAATCCCTGGTGAAACCAATGGAGGAGGTGTAAATCCCACAATCACTGAAAATGCCTTTCTGCAAATGTCCCTGCAATACTGGCCCTTGTACACGTGTATTGCTCCTTTTAGAACCAAAACCCTTCCACTATCACTTGTAACTCTCTAGGCTATGGAAGAGGAAGACGTCCACTTCAGGTTGCCTACCAATTATCCAACAAGACAGGCTACAAGTACAAAAGCTCCAATAATAACTGGCTTTCTCAGTGATTCTCTATCCTCTCAAGAATCTTATCCTCTCTTCCTTAAAACATGACTACATTATAGAACTCCAACCTTCAAACCCTTCCCCCAGCAAAATCCTGCAAAGATTGAAAAACAATGAAATGAAATGCATGTGTATGTGTATGTTAGCAGGTCAGTGCATGCGATTGCAAAACTATCCTGAAGTCATGGAAAAGTACTAGAAAGAATCTTCTCGCAGTTTCTAGTACTTTAGCCCGAGGCCCTGCTTTCCTTGCAGCCACATAGCAGAATGAAAAGGTATTCCTTATTAGGTTAAAATATAGATAATCCACAAAAACGGCACTCCGAGGCAAAATATACAGAAATAATCCAAAGAAAATGCCCAGGCCAGGAGATTCCGGACAGTTCAAAATACGTTTAATAGCAGGCAACACAGTAAAGTAAGACCATAAAACGCTGACAAACACTCACAAGCGTTTTTCATCACTCAGTACATGAGTTCATCAGATGCGGAATTCGAATTAAATAAATTAAAATATCCTTAAATAAACTGCATAATCATGTAACACATCCATTCAGTAAAATTCCATTAAAACCATTTGAAACTAGAAACATTCATACTTTCAGTAAATGTTAATTCAATATAAAAACTTTGAATATCTAAATATGAACATAATTTAAAATGTAATTTTAAATAAAATACATAAACAATGTAAACACTCCATCTAATGGCGAAAAATGGCAATGTCCCTAATTCATAAAAAAATTTTAAAACTTGTGTATAAAAGACCCTTTATCAAATAATGTGAAGTATATAAAATCTGTACACTCTAATGGAACTGCTTCAAGATTTCGTAAAAAAACTTATAGCTTAGCAGCTCTCATTTTTAATAGGGATGTAATGGAAAGATTATCATTTAAACCAGGAGGGGATGATGCTTCTAAAGTCAGTTGCCACCATAATTCTTTATATTCAATTTTCTCTTCCTGAAGACCCCCTCTAATTTCTTTTGTAGCTCCCTCTAACACGAAGAAAGAAAATTTAGCTTGGGGACACACTAAAGTGTGCTTATACAAAGCATTCGTTTCTTTTTTATTTTGGACATCATATAAATGTTCATAAA
This sequence comes from Protopterus annectens, assembly GCF_019279795.1. Lineage (NCBI taxonomy): Eukaryota > Metazoa > Chordata > Ceratodontiformes > Protopteridae > Protopterus > Protopterus annectens. Next base: position 233,610,262 of record NC_056741.1, on the reverse strand, counting down.
TACTTCTTTTGAGCTTCCGCTCAGTCTGGCCAATGTAAAAGGAATCGGAAGATCCGCACAAGGCAAGGTAAATTAATCCACGTCCACATTTATATGTCCCTACCTTCTGTTTGTGTTATGTTCCGCGTTCTCAAGCACACACTTCAAATTCAAATAGAGTTTTTATAGACAAATTTAAGGTCTTGGGGGGGGGTAAACCTTTGAGATCAGAGAATCCCGTTATTTTTTTTCCATTCCTTTTCAATAATTCTCCTAGTAACTTTAGAACTTACCTCAAATTCTAAAATCATAGCCTTATTGAAATCATAAGTGCCATTATGATTGTTACAACTAACACTCTGGCCATTATTATTATTTGTTCATAGGTAGGTACTTGGCTATTGGCCCTAGGGCCTATATAAGCCGAGCCAAAAAGGTACCCTGGCTTTCGCCAACCAAGAAAATTATTTTCCTGTGCCCCTGTCGAGAAGAACCACAGAAGTGATCCCTGGGGTGAATTTCCTATTTCCCATCCAATTTTCAAGATTTTTCTTGAAGAGTGCTAATGAGGAGCTCTGTTTGACATAGATAGGTAGTCTGTTCCAGAGTATGGGAAGTCTCTGGGACAGGAATCTATCCTTCCAGCATGTTCTGTTTATTGTGGTGACAAGGTTTAGGTCCCTACAGCATGTAGCTCGGTGGGATTGGGATTTATTTAAATGGAGCATGTCCAACAGCTCTGGGTTTAACATAGCTTTGTATGTTAGGCAGAGATCGCCTCTGAGTAGGCGATATGCGACAGAATAAAGCTGGAGTTTTGAGACGGTATGTGTAGGGCATCTGTCTGTGGCCAGTAATCCTCTTTGTGAGGTATTTCCGTGGCCTTTCCAGTTGTTGTAGATGTCTTGTGGGGTACATACCAAAAGGGGCATTGTACTCTATAATGGGTCTAATGAGTGATGAGTAGAGGGGAACAATGACCTCTTTTTCTGGATGAGAAACCTTTTGTGATGAGGTGTGCCATGTAGAAGGATTTCCTGACCACTGTGGCGATGTGATTATCAAAGGAGAGAGTACTATCCACCTGTGTCCCAAGGTCTCTTATCCCACTTTCAGTGTTAAGTAGACTATCACCTATGTGGTAGTTCATGGGTACAGAGTTTTTACCAAAAGGGACGACAATGCACTTTTTTGGCACTGAGCTTCAGGCCATGGCTTTGACACCAGGCATCTGTCTCAGTAAGGCCCTTTTGTAAGCTGTCCACATTGTTAGGAGTTTTGATTATGGCTCCTAGTTTGCAGTCATCTGCAAACTTCGTTAGCCAAAGATCTTCTGTGTTAGCCTGTACTACAGAGAAGTAGATACCAAACAAGAGAGGACCCAGGACTGAACCCTGTGGTACTCCACTTGTCACTGGTCTGAAGTCGGATTTGGAGTCTGCTACTTTCACAGTGTGGGTTCTGTCTGTGAGCCAGATGGCAACGCATCTTGTGACATAGGGATTTACACCTAGTTTAGTGAGTTTATCTGTAACTCCAGAGTGGAGGATGGTGTTGAAAGCCTTGGCAAGATCTAGATAGGCTGTGTGAACCACCTTAGCCTCATCTATGGCTTTGGTCACTGCTTCAAATAAGTCTATCAGGTTTAGAAGACATAATCTGCCTTTTACAAACCCAAACTGGGTGGGGTCCAGAGTTTGGAGATTACCAACGTCTTTGTTTATGAATTCCATGATGATATGTTCCATGGCCTTGCAGACCAGGCTCGTCAGGCTAATGGGGCAGTAGTTCCCGGGGTCCGTCGTGGCTCCCCCTTTGTGGAGTGGGATAACTGTCGCGGTGCGCCATTCAGTGGGCACAAAGCCTGAGGTGAGGCTATGAATGAACATGGTACTTAGCTGGGGTGCCAGTTCGATCTGTAGTTCGTGTAGAATGCAGCCTGGGATATTGTAAGCTCCCATGGATGCTGAGTTCTTAGCTTTGGAGAGTGTGTTTTTTACCTGTGCAGTCGTGATTACAGGAACTTTGCATTCTTCCGGTATAGACATGAGCTCTCTAGGGGGTGGGGGTGGGGGTGGGGGGGTAAAGTTAGCATTGAACCTTTCTGCCAGGATGTTGGCAATATCAGTTGGTTCTGTATATTTAGTACCATTGTGCTGTAACTCAGAGCAGATCTGAGTGTTGCCATTGAGAGTCTTGACATAGCTACAGAATGCTTTGTGATTGTCTTTAGAGTCAGTGTCAATTCTGTTTTCGTAACTAGCTTTGGAGGATTTTATGAGGGATCTCATCTTCTTACTGAGGCTGACCAGGGAGTTCCTCCAGTCATGAGATTTTACTCTTTTGTGCAACAGTTTCTTTCTTCTGTTGTAGAGTTTGTTTATGGCAGAGGACCACCAGATTGGCTTCCTTTTTTTGGAGGATAGCATCTTGGTTCTGTTAGGGATAGCATGATCCATGCACATGTGTAAGTGCTTATAAAGTGCATTTGTGTAGGATTCAGCAGTCGTACCTCTATTGTCTGTCTGTATGGGTGTCTTGAAGTTTGCCACTTCTGTCTTAAGAAGCGTGAAGTTGGTTTTGGAAAAGTTTTTTACTTTGGTTTCCCTAATGGTGGGTGGGGGAGGGATGTGGATGTCTAGGGTGATTAGTCTGTGGTCGGATCTGACCAATGAGGAATTGACTTCTGGTGTGGAACACCGGTCGCCCATGTTGATAATGACCAGGTCTAGGATATTGCTGCCCCTGATGGGGATGTGAATAAGTTGATTCAAGACATTGGAATTTATGAATTCCAGAAAAAGTTGAGCAAAAGAGTTGGTACAAGAGTAGTTTTCCAAGTTAATGGTGGGGTAGTTGAAATCGCCCATTATTAGGGTGTTGGGTTGTACCCTAATATTTTCCAGTGTATCAAGAAATGAGGAGTGGGAATCCTGGGGTATGGTGGGGGGTATGTAGCAAGCTACAGTTTGGATTGCGGTCTTGCCCAGAGTTAGTTGCACTTGGATAATCTTGGATGCATTATGCTGTGCAACTAGCCTGGAGGTATGGATATCCTTAATGAATATGGACACATCTCTGGCTTGTGCCAATCATCTCTCCTAGGATGGGGTTGAATTTTTATTTTCTTCCTATGCTAACCTCTTTGCTTACTTCACTTAACATTTCCATGGGGTAACCTCTGTCACTGAACAAATTAACAAAGAAATCCAGTTCATATTCAAATTCACCTTCTTCCGACGTCATAAGACTTGCCCTTATAAACTGTCCTTTAACAATATTTTTCTTATAGTGAAAAGGGTGGACACTATTGAAGTGCAGAAAAGAGTTAGAATAAGTAGATTTCCTAAAAAATTTGGAATGAAAACCTCCGTCCTTCTTATAAACCTTAATATCCAAGTATTGTAGTCTGTCTTGACACAAATTCCAAGTAAAATCCAAAAAAAGCACAGAGGTCTTAAGAAAAGCTAAAAATACATTAATTAAATTAACTTGACCCACCCAAAAGATGCATATATCATCCAAAAACTGCTTATGTAAGTACCAGGAGTCCTTGTAAACAGAATTCAATACATAGTTTTCCTTCCCATTTAGCCAAGACAAGGGTGGTGTATGTGGGGGTGCAAGCAGCCCCCATTGCTACACTATGACTGGTATTAATGGACTTGAATTAAATGACTGGCTACAGGTCAGTTTTTCAAATAAATTTAAAGACAATGCTGGTAAAGCTTTACCTGTTATGGAGTCTTACAGTAGTAAGCTCGAGCAACTTTCTAAATTAATGTTAAAATTCAGAACTCTTGAGATAGAAAATGCTTATTTAAAACGCTGCATTAATCAGGAAATTGTACCTAAAGGTTTGCCTGTTTACAAATTTCCTAATAATGTGGTAAAAGGAAGTATTCATCACAAAGTATTAGAGATATTTAATAAATGCGGACTGGATGTTTTAAAAGTTATGATTAAAGAAAATTATAGGGTGAAAGATGAAATTAATAAAGATATAGATATCTTGAATGATTTTATTAAAAAATACCTCATTTTTACTATAGACACTGAAAAAGATAAATATTACCAAATTAGAAATAGTATTGATGCAAAATGTGATGATTTGGTTCATAGAAAATTGAGAAAGCTGGAGAGGGATGTAAATGAATACCGGAACAACTTGAGTTACCCTAGACCGAAAAATAAAAGGTTTAATGTCCAACAGAGTGTGGAGACTAATTACAGTAACTATAATAGAGAAGATAGGGAGACTACCTGTGTGGGGGGAAAATGTGGATGATTTGGATGACTTTGAGGAACAGCCATGTCTACGTAAGTCTGAGAAAATTAGAAATAGAAGGAATAATCAAAATTATAAGCAAAATCAAAATTTTCAGTGGAGAGGGGGGAGAAAGGGGAGATACTGAATCAAATGAGGAGTGTGAATGAGACCCTCCCTACCTCGACAGTTATTAAGGATGTTACTAATGACTTTAAATTCACCAAGAACTGGTTTACCATTTATAACTATAGTGCAGTTAAACTTGAGGAAGGACACTTCAGTTTGTTATCTAACGGCTTGAAGTACATACCTATGAGGAAAGGTGATATATCTAAAACACTTCTTGAAGTTGAGATGTTTTTGAGGAAAGTAAATTTAGGCTTACTTTTAACTTATGACCATAACTTTACCCCTACACCATTTACAAAAAAAAGTATAGTCAAATCCACCACTTCACCCTCAATTAAAGAATTTTGAGAGAACACTTGAGAGGGAAATCAGAGAAAGTTCTGAACATGTGAACTTTAGAAGTAATTTAACTGAAAGAGAAAGTAAAGTGTTATTTGAACTAAGAAATGATAGGCAAATCAGAGTGATGAAGACAGATAAGGGTGGGGGTATGGTTTTGATGGATGGTTTATTATATGAGGGAAAAATTAATGATATATTAAAGGATTCAACTAAATATGCTACAGTATCAAAAAATGAGATTAATATTGGTTACAGCAAAACAGATTTAGCCCTTAATGACCTCTTGTTGGAGGGTCTGATTGACCAAAAGGTGTTTAATTATTTGACGGTAGATAAGCCAAGAATTCCTTCAGTTTTCGGTATTCCGAAAACACACAAGAATGAGTTGGAACCCCGTCTTAGATTGTTTCTGTGGAAGGTTCTAAGCCTCTACCCTTAGCCAAATATGTAGATGGTAATTTAAAAAAACTTTGGCTTAAGAAGAAAAATATCTTAAGAGATTCATGGGACCTACTCAGAGAAATAAATAAAGAAAATTATAGGGATGCTATTACTTTTATAACTATTGATGTAGTTGACCTATTTACAAGTATTCCCCATGCAGAAGGGTTACAGCTTTTAGAGTAGATATTATTTGAGGACAATGAAATAAAATCGAACGAGAGGTTGGTGTGTTTAAGTTTGATGGAGTTGCCTTTAAAATATAACTGTTTTTTAAAGGTGAATTTTACCATCAGACTAAGGGTGTAGCGATGGGGGCTGCTTGCGCCCCCACATACGCCAACCTCGTCTTGGCTAAATGGGAAGAAAAATATGTATTGAATTCTATTTACAAAGACTCCTGGTACTTATATAAGCGGATTTAGGATGATATATGCATCTTTTGGGTGGGTCAAGTTAATTTAATTACTGAATTTTTAGATTTTTCTTAAGAACTCTGTGCCTTTTTTGGATTTTACTTGGAATGAGTGTCAAGACAGACTACAATACTTGGATATTGAGGTTTATAAGAAGGATGGAGGTTTTCATTCCAAATTTTTTAGGAAATCCACTTATTCTAACTCTTTTCTGCACTTCAATAGTGCCCACCCTTTTCACTACAAGAAAAATATTGTTAAAGGACAGTTTATAAGGGCAAGTCGCATGACGTCAGAAGACAGTGAATTTGAATTAGAACTGGATTTCCTTGTTAATTTGTTCAGTGACAGAGGTTACCCCATGGAAATGTTAAGTGAAGTAAGGAAAGAGGTTAGCATAGGAAGAAAAGAAAAATTCAAACCTATCCTAGGAGAGATGATTGGCACAAATAATAATAATAATGGCCAGAGTGTTAGTTGTAACAATCATAATGGCACTTATGATTTCAATAAGGCTATGATTTTAGAATTTAATGCAAGTTCTAAAAGTTACTAGAATTACTGAAAAGGAATGGAAAAAAGGTACGGGATTCTCTGATTTCAAAGGTTTACCCCCCCCCCCCGCCCCGCCCGACAAGACCTTACATTTGTCTATAAAAGCTATATGAATTTGAAGTGTTTGCTTGAGAATGGGGAACATAACACAAATAGAAGGTAGGGACATATAAATGTGGACGTTGTGTCCAGTCTAAGTATATTATTAATAGAGATGAAATTTTCTCGGCTAGTAGAAATAAAAAAAATATATAGTAAAGGATATTTTAATTGTGAGTCATATGGATTTAATTTACCTTGCCTTGTGCAGATCTTGTGATTCCTTTTACATTGGCAAGACTGAGCGGAAGCTCAAGAGAAGAATTTATGAACATTTATATGATGTCCAAAATAAAAAAGAAACAAATGCTTTGTATAAGCACACTTTGAAGTGTCCCCAAGCTAAATTTTCTTTCTTCGTGTTCGAGGGAGTTACGAAAGAAATTAGAGGGGGTCTTAGTGAAGAGAAAATTGAATATAAAGAATTATGGTGGCACCTGACTTTAGAAGCATCATCCCCTCCTGGTTTAAATGGTAATCTTTCCATTACATCCCTATTAAAAATGAGAGCTGCTAAGCTATAAGGTTTTTTACGTAATCTTAAAGCAGTTCCATTAGAGTGTACAGATTTTATATACTTCACATTATTTGATAAAGGGTCTTTTATACACAAGTTTTAAAATGTTATTTATGCATTAGGGACATTGTCATTTTTCGGCATTAGATGGAGTGTTTACACTGTTTATGTATTTTATTTTAAATTACATTTTAAATTATGTTCATATTTAGATATTCAAAGTTTTTATATTGGATTAACTTTTACTGAAAGTATGAATGTTTCTAGTTTCAAATGGTTTTAATGGAATTTTACTGAATGGATGTGTTACATGATTATGCAGTTTATTTAAGGATATCTTAATTTATTTAATTCCAGTTCCGCATCTGATGAAGTCATGTACTGAGTGACAAAAAACACTTGTGAATGTTTGTCAGCATTTTATGGTCTTACTTTACTATGCTGCCTGCTATTAAATGTATTTTGAACTGTCTGGAATGTCCTGGCCTGGGCATTTTCTTTGGATTAAAATACAGATAACAAGTATGAAGCGTAATTTCTTCCAGCTTGGCAATTTTCTATTGGATATAGAGTAGTGGTCTGACGTATGAAATGTACCTTTCTGTTATATTTCTATTGGGTGTTAGCAATAGTTTTATAGACAAAATTTATTATCATAAGATTTTCTATATAAAATGGTTGCCTTCTTCGTTCAGGGAGACACGACTTTCTGAGTACTGTCTCCGACACGTGTTTTTATATTTTAATAAAAGAGTTGTACTTTGAACTGCCAAGAGACTAACATCCGAGTGACACCTCTAGGTCCATCTGCAGTTAACTTATACTGACGCCTCTAGGTGTCAAATATTGCTTGTTCATATTTGCATCAATAATTCTAAAACCATGTTATGTACTAGGTATTAAAAGATGTCATCTTAAAACTTACACAATGGCAAACTCAACTGCATTAATATTCGACCTCTGTCTACTGCAAGTAAATAGATATTAATTGTTGTTTTTATGATATTAATTTATATAGATAGAATGCTCACATTTGTCTAAATATCTTAACTACGTAACACAGACAGAATTCCTTAGCCTCTTATGAAAGCTCTCAGCTAGATGAATAAAATGCTGCTGATAGTATGTGTGTTACTTCACTGTTTCCTGAGATATTCTAAGTTGTTTACAAAATATTTCAAACATAATTATTACGATGTTTACTGTGACTTATAAAATTTGGATTAAGACCGAGAACCTAAATAATACTACTACTGTAAAAAATAGCTTGTGTTGAAGAGTTTGCCATTTATACTTCTTTCATAACCACTATGATTCCAGAGATATGAACATTTGCTTGAAACGTGAGGACATATTTTGATTCTAACAAAAGGCTTTGGCTCTGCCCATTGTAAGTTACAGTGCAAACTTCCTGAGCTCCATTGGAGTGAATGAGTTAACAAGTTTTAACTTAACAATCCCCTCACTGTCAGCCACAATGATTTTAACTTCAAAAGACAAATTCATTAAATTTACATCACTGGCTAAAAAACACAGAGGGCTCTTAATGGGGATAATGACCCTAGAACAGTTCGGCTTAGAACATGTTCCAATTTGGTTCGTTATCAATGAACATCTCTGAAAACTCACAAAGACATACCTGTTCTGTGCAGCAACAGCATCTAGTACGTAATCTGACATTTTCTACTCATTGCTCCCTCATTATTAGGAAAGTGTTCTCCCTTTATGAATGTATACTTAACTGAGCCAGAAGATATAGCAAACCTCCTGGCTGATAAATTCAGCTCCAATTTTACCCCTCTCTCCCCCTCAACCTTCCCTCAGGAAATATCATCAAATATAACTCCCCCAACTATCGCTGGGAACAGGTCCTTAATGCTCTCTCTAAGACCAAGAACACTGCATCAATGGACTCAGACAATATCCTGGGATGCCTTCTAAATAGCATGAAACATGACGTATCAGGGCCTCTGGAATTACTATTTAACTGCAGCCTCCAAACAGGCTTCGTGCCTCATGAATGGAGAAAGGCAACAGCCATCCCTCTGCATAAAGGTGGGCCATCTACAGACCCTGGAAACTACAGACCTGCACATCTCACTAGTCTTATATGTAAAGTCATGGAAAGAATTATCATGGAGATGAATAAAAAAGATATAGTAAACCTCCAGATACTGGACCCAAACCAGTTTGGTTTTGTCAAGGGCAGATCATGCCTACTCAACCTGGTGGACTTCATTGAAAAGGTCACCAAAGCAACGGAGGAGGGTAAAATAGTTCACACTGCCTACCTTGACCTGGCCAAGGCATTTGACACAGTACCCCACTCGGGCATTGTTGACAAACTCAAGAGGTTAGGTACAAAACCTTATGTAACTCGGTGGATAGCCAACTGGCTCACAGACAGGACACAGGAAGTTAGAATTGGGAAGTCCATCTCTACAAAGAGGCCAGTCACAAGTGGAGTCCCTCAGGGATCAGTCTTTGGACTGATTCTTTTTGGCATTTACTTCTCAGAAGACAAGGCCAATATCAGTGGTCTCTGGTTGTCTAAATTTGCATATGATTGCACATTAGGAGCTTTCACTGAATCTCACACTGACACAAAACTGCTGTCAGAGCCATGGACTAAAACTAAATGCCAAGAAATGCATGACAGTATCCTTTGAGAAGTCATCCATCCCTGGTAAATATCATATTGACAACACCCCTTAGAGTTGACCCAGGAGTCAGGGACATACATAGATAGTAATCTTGCCTTCCGTCTACAGTGGTAAGGAAATCATTCTATGCTGCGCAACTTATAAACAAAGGTATCGCATCTAACTCCAAGGAAGTCATTGTTCCACTGTATTCGACATTCATCAGACCACATCATTGAGTACAATACCCCCTTTGGTATGTACCTAACCAGGCATATCCAACAATTGGAACGTACACCAAGGTTCCTCAGTAAAAGAATACAGGGCGTAAGTAAAATGTCCTATGCAGACCGCCTCAAGGCCCTATCCCTGTATTCTGTCTCCTACAGGCTTTTGAGAGGAAATCTATGCCTGGCATATAGGGCATTGTCAGATCCCACTCTAACAGACCTCCTGCATATCCACAAAACTAACAGCACTAGAATTCCTCATTCTAAAGACTTAAACATTGCCTATGATATAAATAAGACCTGCTGGACAGAGAGGTATGCATCACAGAGACTACCCCATCTATGGAACAGGCTCCCCACCCATGTGAAGCAGATTTCCTCCCAAACCCAATTCAAGTGCAACTTGGACAACTGGATGGGAACAAACTGGAAAATGCAATGACCACCACAAACAAGTTAAAAATCCAAAAGTAATCCACCACTCTTTTACTGTAATGACACTAAAATTTATTGTGAAAATCCAAAAGAAATCCACCAATCCTTTACTGTAATGACACTAAAATTTATTGTGAAAACAAACAACTGGATGGGAAGCCGGAAATTCATCCCTAGTTTGGCACCATCTCTAATGGACACAGGTAACTTGTAAATGGTTCATCTCCCATGCCCATGCTTACACTTCTCAAGGGTATCAGAATTTGTCAGAGATTTGGGATGCATGCCTAGGCTTAAAAAGGCCCTTGTGGTCATTAGCCAAGTAAACACCTATTGGTTGGGAGGGTGGCCTAATGGTTAAGGTGTTTGCCTTACAAACACAAGGTCCAGGGTTTGAATCTCACAAGGGATAATTGGCTAGGTTTAAAATGGCTCGCAAGGGCAGTTAGCCTAGTATGAACCTATGAACCTATGAACACAGTATGAACCCCACTTCCTTACCACACCCGTCTTTCCCCTACATAATATAATTGCCACAATGAAACTCTATTTCTTTTTTTCTGCATTCATGTACTGCTACAGCCAGGTATTACTTTGTGAAAGTGGCTATCCCTAGTCTTTAAAGCTGAGCACTGCAATGTACCCTTGGCTTTTTATCATTAAATACTCTAGCACACCCATGTTGCACAAAGACCATATAGCAAACTAAAGTATACAACTTGCCACATTCATATACAGAACCTTCAGTACACAATCCACATAGCCTGAAAAGTGTGCACTAAGACTAAAATCCACAATCCAACATGCAACAGGGAATTCAGAATTTCAGTTAAAATTATTTAGTGATTTTGTTTCTTTATTCAAGATGTCATCAGAATGACAAAATGACTCTTGGAGATCAAACAACTGCACTGCAAGCACAGCCTGCATGCCACAGCAAGTCCAGGTTTGCATGAGTCTGTGAACTTGAAATGTGTAGTAAAGAGAAGACAGCTCACTTTTAAATCTGTGTATCAAAAATACACCAACATGGCTTTACACTGAAAAGTTCTTTTAGCTTTGTTTATATGTTTTTCAGGTTGTGACTGGCCAGATTTTGGCATGTGTTACAAAACTGTAATTAGTGATGGATAGTATTCCATTCCCATGAATTCTTGAATAGAGGGGTAAAAAAACTAAACCATTTTAAAGCAGGTCATGTACCCCTTAGTGGAGTATTTGTGGTTTTAAATCCATATACAGTCCATAATTTGTTGAAATACAAGAAAAAACATGACTTTTAAACAGCTCAGAAGAAAAAAAGACTACTGCAGAACTGCTTATTCTTTTCCTTACCATTTGCAAGTGCATATTGTCTCTTGCATGCTGCTTCATCCATACTTGACAAAGAAATGTGAGGTATGGATGGAAAAGCACACAACAGGCAATATGTATGTCTCAGTGGCAAAGTCTCCGTCAAACTCTAACATCAGTAACAGCTGACTTTCCACTTAACCAGACATTCCTCGCTTACTGCAAACACTCTGACAAAATAACATCAGTTAGTGTGGTCAAGAAAGCACTCTGACCATCTCTGTTACAAAACACACTACATCAAGTTTCATATTCACCCACTCATGTGTAATACCCTCATCTCAGAAATATTGGGGAGTCTTTTCCATTCCTTTAGGCACTCTGCTGAAGTACAAAATTCTTCCTTTACCACCCTCACTTTTCAGTACTATCCAGCTTCCACCACAAGTTCTCTTTTTCTCTGCAGCTTTAACAGTGTGGCTTGTTGTTATCTCATGATCAAATGCTCATCTTGCAAACATCTGTGCTTCCCCTCAAGGCACCTTATAAACTCAGATGGATCATTAACCTAACTTTTTAATAACTTCAGGTCTATCACCAGACTGTCATGTAAACCCAACAATTTCCTGATCCTTCCACTTTTAGCTCTGCTGCAGTGTCTTCTCTATTTTCCTCCGAGCACACCCTAAATCATTAGTCACTGACCACCTGCAGCTTAGAGCATTACTTGACACCAATGGCAGATGCATACCAAATCAGAGGGCTCCAAGTGGGGCCTTCTTTGTGATACCTCCACTGTACTCACCCCTCAACCAACATTAGCAATAAAAATAATTTCACTTTTATGTATAAAAACTGAAATCACATCTTATCCACCAAGCAATGCAAGTGATTCTCTGACTTCTGAAAATAACCAAACAACAAAAAAGTCCATTAATGACATTTAATAAGTTTATCATTTAAATTACAGAATTTAACTCATGGTTATACATCCATGACTGGCATCACTGCCTGTCCACTTCCATTTACCTGTCAGCAGCCGTCTTCATCTGCATGAAGCTTCTTCGGAAACTCACAACCTCTCTCCAAAGACCGAGGAAACGAGTACGCTCACCACTGAAGTAATTATTAAAGTGCTATAATGAAAAGAAAAAAAAAATCTTCATTACCATAAATTAACTGAAAGTTTACCTGATTATTGCCATCTGCTTTGCACTTTCTCGTACTTTACCAATAATTTACATGTGCAATTCTGTAGTCAAAGCTAATTAAAGAGATCCAGCCTTGCTAATCAGATCTCCTAATACAATATAATCGACTACAACACATACTGAACCATTCCACAAGAAATTGAAAACAGTATTCCCATTTTTCTGTTAAATGTCTCTCAACTGTTACTCTCTCCAGGATATGACCTCAAATGTCTTCTGTGAAGGTTCTGCTGTTTGTTGTCATACGACTTTTTGTTTATTAAACATCTTAACTAAATCCTGTTTCAAGCAATTATGAAGGTACACATGCATCAAAAGAAGATAAAACAAATGACAGTAACATTTTCATGCAGTATACATTTTTGTTTTTAATTACCATTCGCTCCAGTATTACATAAATTGCTCAAGTCCTCCCTTTCCTGAAATTTCACTCTTTCTGCTGAACATTATTCTGCATGTATTGTTCCCACAAATTCCATTTATTTATATGTAGTCTGCACCTTCCTTTTTTCGATGTTCCCACCTGTACTTTTTATTTTTTAGCTCCTTTACATTTAGTACATCCTTTATAGTTAATTTAGATTCTGATTTGGATTTCTAGTGACTGCTTTTTGGGAGCCAACAGCATTAAACATAGTAAGGTAAGTTTGTTACATTCCCAAAAAAATGTGTTCCTAATTACTTATCTCTTTCCCAACATACCTCCAGCATTCACTATCTGCCCAAGGAAATTTTTTCTGAAGTCTGCTTAGGATATAAAAATAAATGTGGAAACACTTCCAAGCTAAAATCCTAAAACTTTTGGACTTTGTTACATACAAGGGAGACATACAGATATTGTCACACTCTTCCTTTGTAAATTGCCTTTCCATTCTCTCTTCCAAATATTTTCAAATCTCCTATGATTTATAGTTATCATGAAATATTTTATATGCCCTAATAATTACATGAAAAATAAATACTTATCCTAATAACAGATTATTTTATTTATGTCCATCTAATATGACATTTAGGTCCTCCAGTCACTTATTGGATCACGCCCAACAGAACTGAGGCTCAAGCCTTGAGACCTTTAAGAATGTTCACTCCCATAACACACCAGTCCCACTAGCTTTCTCAAATGTAGTTTGACACCCCAAAATGTAGGTACCACTTTCCTGCCAGAAGGAGAGACAATGGCTCTAGGAACTAAACAGTCCTTCAGGTCTAACAATACAGGAAAGGTGGATGGTGGGGGAGTTGCCGTATCTGACAGACATCAAAGAAAGGATCTGTCATTGTGGTAAGTATGCAACTTCCATATCTTATTCATTCAGTTCATCTATCTGACATGTGGGTCAGAATCCCATGACCAAATCAACCCAGAGAGACTTCATGACAGAAGACCCTTCAGTACAGCAGTACTGACAGATGCTCTAGCCCTAGAGAAGCAGCCCAGTTTAAAGTGTGTGATGAAGGTATGCATAGCAGACCATGTGGCAACTTCACAAATATCATCAATTGAAGAGGATCTAAAGAAAGCAGTAGAAAATGCCACAGCTCTAGTGGAATGAGCCCTTGTCTTGATGGGCAGTCTCACTGTGTGTAGCATAAATAAACAAAATGCAGTCTGACAGCCATCTGGAAAGGGAGACCTTAGAGCCTTTCTGCCCCAGCATGTTAGGTGCAAAGGAAACAAACAGAAGATCCTCCTTGGTTTGCATATTTAGGAAAGACTGGCAAAGGAAACGGCTGTGAAATGCTTGATTTAAAAGCTACCCTGGCAAGAAAAAAACAGATCCATCCTCAGAGACATTTTGTCCTTGTGAAATACTAGGTAAGGAGATGATGAAGATTATGAGTGGAGTTCCGAAAATTTTGTGGCTAAAGAATGGTTACCAAAAGTATAGTTTTCCTTGAAAGAAATTTTAGTTCTACTGAGGAAGATGGTTTGAACTTAGGTTTCATCGGAGCTTCCAAGACCAGGTTTAGATCCCAGGGCAGAGCAGGATCTCTGATAGGAAATCTAAGCAAGAATGCTTCCTTGAGAAGAGCCTTGCAGACTTTATGGGAAGCAAGTAAGTGTTCTTAAAATCCAACATGTAAATTCAAAACAGCTGCCATCCGCACTTTCATAATTGAAAAACTCGAACCTGAATTGAGCAGGAAAGCTAGAAAACGGAGGACATCTGAAATTAGGGCTAAAAAGGGGTTGCCATTCTGAGGGTAGGCCCAAGAAACAATTATCTTCCATTTAGTATAATATATCCTAAAGGTAGAATCTTTCTGGAAGGTAGCTAGTATTCTAATCATCTTCATGGAGAGTGATCATGGGACATCAATGGAAATGGGGAAATCAAATGGCCACCTTCAGGTTGTGAAGGTCCTAGTGAGGCTTCCCTAGAGGGTTTGGGATCAGTTCCTGTATCAGATCCAAAACAAAGGGAAGATCCTTGAAATGAGGCGTTAGAAGAGAAGACAAGATCTGCCTGGGACAGAAGGGAACTATGAGGAAGACAGTTCCTTGCTCTTCATGGCTTTCTGTAGAAATCTGGGTATTAGTGGAATAGGAGTGTAAGCACATAGAAGCCTGAGAGGCTAATTTCTGGCATAAAGCATCCTTCAGTGACTGTCACTGAGAGGGAACCATGGCAAAGTAGCTGCTGCATTTGCTGCTGTAGGGGGTATGCAAACAGATCACAGCAAGAGGTACCTCACAGATCAAAAATTTGGTTGGCTACTGCTGGATTGAGGGACCACTCATGAGGCATGAGAAAAAAACAGCTGATCCTGTCAAGTAAGCTAACAGAGTACTCCTGGGATATGTGCTGCTATAAGAAAATGGTGCAAGGCCATCAGCCACTGCCAATCCCCTCACTGCTTCCCACCACAGGGAGTAAGACCTGGTTCCTTTTTGTTTGTTGATGTACCAAAATATTGTCATGTTGCTTGTCTGGATGGATATCTGCCTCAAGGGAGGTAGTCCTGATGTATCTGCAAAACAAGGAAGATCACCCTCAACTCCCAGACATTTATGCCACTATTGGCCTGTCTGTCCAAACAACTTGGACCACTCTCCCCTCTTAATGTTCCCTACACCTAAGGGAGGATACGTCTGTGGTTACAGTTTTTACTAGTGTTAAAGCTACAAAGAATTTGAGTGGAACAATGGAGACTGCAACCACCTTCTCAGATGTCTCCTACACAAGTCTGTTAATATGATAATATTGGAAAGAAGATGAATGTATCAAGACCACTGAGCTTGAAGTCACTGCAAAATTCTCATGTGGAAGTGTGAAAAATTAACCATTAGTATCAAAGATAACAGATACCTTCAGAGCTAACAATGCAGTAGGAGAGGAGTTTTATAGTAGAGAGAAAACTGCTGACTTTAAAGTCTGGATCCTTTCTGAAGACAAGGAGACTATGGACCATGTAGTGTCTAGAGGGAAGCCAATGAAAAGGATTCTCTCAAATGAATGATGATTGGACTTCAGAAAGTTTACAGAGATTTCCAGGTATTGGCAAAGCTTGAGCTTTGGTTCTTGGCTTCCAAAAATAGACTCCATCAAGGGGGCAGCTAAGAGCCAGCCATCCAGATAAGGGAAAATTTTGCATCTCCTGAGTAGTAGATGAGCTGCTACAAATGGCCATGCACTTGAGGAACACCTTGAGGACTGTGGTGAACACAACCTGCAAGAACATGAACTGATAAGTGCAGGAATCTCCTTGACTCTTTCACAATGTTTATATGAAGGTAATCATACTGAATATCCCGAGAGCACATTCATTCATCATACTGAGGCATGGTAAAAATAGAATCCACAGTGACAATTCTGAATTGGGTCTTCCAGATATACTTGCTCAACAGACTGAGGTCCAGAATAGGTCGGAGGTTCTGTGTTTTCTTAAGAAAAAAACCTTGGAACAGAATTCTGACCCTCTATGGTCCAAAGAGACCTCTTAGACTGATCTTTTTACAAGAAAAAAAAACATCACTTTTTTGTTGCTTCTGCTTGACTTGGTGAGATGTCTGCCAACTGTTTGTTTGACATATTATCCCTCTTACCCATTTGTCTTGCAGGATTCACATCAGAATGTTGAATTTCCAAAACTTCGAATTTCATATGGTCGAGACGATATGATCGAAGTTCTGAAATCTTGAAACTCTGAAATGAATCCCAAAAAATACAAACCCAAGTTTCTCAACGTTTTTGCAGGGGGCAAGCCCCCCTGCACCCCCGCTACTTAAATATACCAACTCCATGATTGCACTACAGCAGGGAAAAGGGAAATCTCCCTTTTCAAGCTGTATGCAGATCTCCATTCAGAATTTCGAGATTTCAAAACTTCAATCATATGGTCTCGACCATATGAAATTCGACATTCTGAAGGGAACCAGTCTTGCATGATGATCTGTCATGTAGCAGGGTAAAGAGAGAGACTACCCTTGACTACCTCCAGACTAAAGCAACTCAGCAGATCTTCAGGGATGCTGTGTTCTTCTGTCTAAAAAGGGCCTGTGATATCCCTGCCTCTGGCCCTGTGCCTGTAGAAAAGGCAGTCATGTCAGAATGTGAGTCAAATTCTGATGCTTAGACTTTCTAAACTAGAGTGAATAAATAACATCCTTTTTGTGTCCTACTGTATGATCTCTGAGGAACCTCAATCTTGACTCTGATGGCTGAAAGGGCCTTACCACTTGCTCACACTTCTGCATTCTCTCTTTCACTGAAGTATCAAACAGGGAAGACCCATCGAATGGTGAATTGGTGAACGATGCCTTGAAGTGGTCTGCAAAGTCACACAGGTGCAGCCATGCATGGCACCTCACTGATATGTCAAACTCACTGCTCCATCCATTGCATCGTGCATAAAACACACAAAGAGGCTCGTAATGTTAGACATGGTAGTCAAGGTAGGTTCCAGCCACTTTCTCAACTGTAGTTAGGGAACCTTCAGAGAACATAAAGCCTGCTGTGAAAAACCTGACTGAAACCTGTTCATGTGTGTCGACTAGTCAAGGCTCTTAACAGCAAAGGTTTCTAAAGCATATCTCCCACCTTCAAGTTTATCCATCATATGGAACTCCTTGTTAGGTGGGTGAATAGAAGTCAAATACTCAGACAGCTCTATTTTGGCAGCTGCCTAAATAATGAAGGAGTCAACTGAAATGGATTTAGCCCAGTGTTGCTTATCCTTTGGTGGGAGGAGAATATTATCTGGCTTGTGTGGGACTGTATCACAAGTATTACATTCCTGCCATGTCCTCTTAAATGCTAAATTAAACTTGTTGACTGCAGGGACCACCCAATACGTAGATGGTGTCAAACCATAAACTTCAAAACAGTATCACCTCATCCTGATATGCTCCCTTCTCTCTTAGCTCTAAAATTTTGTCTAAAGATGCATCTTCCAGAAGGGATTGTGGGAAAAGTACAGCTGTGTAAACAAACTTACCATAACAAAAGATGTCTGAATGATCGCTGCTGCAGTAGCCTTAGCTATATGGTTATATCCTGCCAAGTATGTAACAACTGACCAGCTTCCAAAGCTTTAGGGCTCCTTCCACATGGCCAAACTGTCAGGCAGTGCAAACTAAGCTGACTAAAAGACAAATTTGGATGCAAAACCCTTCAGTGTTTTCCTGTCAAATGAGGCTGAGCCTGAGAGGACAATAAAAAATAAATCTCCACTTCCTGGCATAAAATGCCCAACAAAAACAAGGGGGATGGAGAAAGGGAGCAGCTATTGCAACAATGATCATTCGGGCATCTACTGTTATGGTGAATTTACTAACACAGCTGTACTGTGTTATCATATTAAGCACTGCTGCAGTACCCTTAGAAAAAAGGGAAGATTACCCGAGCTAACTACAGTTGGATGGAAGGAGAAGAGCCCAGGAAGTCCTTGGAGAATAGTCCTAGCAAAGCCTGACCTGCACCTAGAAAAGGAATCAAACTTAGAGTGCTTTGTAAAAATACGTATAAGAAGACCTAGCAGCAGCTTGCAGAATACTTCGAGCCCAACCCTTTCCAAAAACCCATAGATGAAGCCAAGGCCCTGATTCAGTGGTCCTTGACCCTGCCTAGAATACTTTTGTTATGGTGAGCATAGCACACCACTTTAGGCATAAAAGAAGGATTAGTTCTCAAAGAAACCCCATCCCCATGGAAAATGAGCTAGGGCTGACTCACCATAAGACTTTGCAACCAGATACCCTTCTTGCAAAGATCAGAGAAATCAGTAAAAATATTTTCCATGTTAAGATCCTCAAGTCAGCCAAGTTAGATTGTACAAATGGAGCGAGTGTTAGGTTCTCTAACAGAAAATTAAGATCCCAAGGAGGGGCCACCAGTTTTCTTGGAGGCCTCCAATGCAAAACCACTTACAAGAACATTTTGACATGAGACAGCACAGAAAGAAGAGGATCCATGGCCAGACATGCTGAAATGGCCAATAAATTAACCCTGATAGAGAAATAAGATAGGTCAAAGAAAATTAACTCACACAAATATTGTAAAACCAGAGAACAACAATCTCTGAATGGGTGCAGATTATGTTGTTGGCACCAGCTAGAAAACCTTTTCCATTTGCTAATACTTGATTTTCTCATAGCAGGCTTTCTTGTCTCCATTAGTACCTGCTGTTCATCCTCAGTAAACAGGTGCCTAAAAGAATTAAGACCTTATCATCCAGGCAGTCAACTGAAGTTGATTTATGCTGGGGTGTATCAAACACCCCTGCTGTTATGTGAGTAGACCCAGATTGTGTGGAAGCTTGTAGTAATTGCCCCTGGCAATTTCCAAAAGACATGAAATGCATGGTTACCTGGGCCAGAAAGGAGTCACCATGATGATCTTTGGCGATTCCTTCTGAATCTTCAGAAGTATCCTAGATATTAGTGGAATGTGTGGAAAAGCATACAGAAGCATTCCTGTCCAAAGAAAAGAAAAGGCACTTGTCTTCCAGGCCTTCTTGAATGGCGTCCTGGAACAAAATCTTGTCAGTTGATTGTTCAGACAAAAGGCAAAGACATCTACTTAAGGAACTTCCCACAGATGAATCAAATCATGGAAGATCCCCATGATCTAGTTTCCATCCATGAGGGTCTGCCCTTGTCCTGCTCAGCTTGTTTGCCACACAGACTTGCCCGACAGAATGCAGGATGCCTGTTGAGTGAGACTGTGCTGTGAAGCTATATACCAACTTAACATGGCTAATCTGTAAAGGTGGAACAAACTGCCCCCCTCCCCATTTGTTGATGTACTACTATACTGTGAATCCTGGGGACCACAGACGGTTCAGACAATTGAGTGCCTTAATCAGGACAACCATCTCTTTGATATTTGTGCGCTTGCATCTGGCCTTGGTTTTCCACACTGTCTGTAAGACTTTCCTTCTGGAAAATGCTGCCCAAGTAAAGTCCAATACATTTGTGATGACTGAATTTTTTGAAGTAGAAAGGGAGAAGGGGAGATCTAGATTTAAGAGCATCAGTTGTCTCCACCAAATGATTTCTCTCTTGACAAACCCAGCAGTAGGATTTAAGAAGATAAAAGGGTGGTGCTGAGACAAAAGAGATTTCAGATACCACTGTATACTTCTCATGTAGACTGAAGCCAGGGGTATCAACTGAATCATAGATAACAAGAGACCCAAAATTCTGAGGTACTCTCTTGCAGTGACCAGAGTTATAAGTAGGAAACCTGAGAAATAGATCTTGATATAGATCTTTTTTCTTGTGGAAGAAAAGTTTTATGAAATGAGGTGCCAAGATGACATCCAAGAACACGATCCTGGTGAAGGAGTCAAGACTTTTTAATTTTTTTTTGAACTCGCAGCTTGTGTAAGACATCTTTCACCAAACTAAATGACAAAAAAATGCATTATTGCATCCTTTGGGAAGTTATCTACCCCAGGAAACTACCACATTGCCAATAAATCCCAAAGAGTTGACAGAGATGTTCGAGATTTGGAAAAACATGGACCTAACATTTAATCAACATGTGTCTATTGCTGTAAGAAAGTCATTCTACACTGCACAGCTTATAAAAAAGGGATTGTGTCTACATCTAGGAATGCCATTGTATTTCTTTACTCAGCCCTCAATACACTAATCACTGAATATAGTCTCCTCTTCAGCATGTATCTGTTCAAACACATGCAACAACTGGAATGTCCACTGAAATACCTTACTAAAAGGATACAAGGCCTAACCAACATGTCCTTCACAGACTGACTCAAAGCTCTGTCACTATACTTAGTATCTTACAGACTGCTAAGAGGCAACCTGTGTCTGGCATACATGGCATCCACAGACCAATTACTGATGGATTTACTACACATCAGCAAGTAAAATGGCATAAAAAATACTTAGTCTAAGGATATAACCTCTTCTGCAACATCAAATGAATGGTTTGGAGGGAAAGGTATATCTCACAGAGGATACCACTGCTTTGGAACAGACTACCCCATCCACATCTGAAAAAAAGAACAAAGTTCATCACTGTCCATATTCAAATGCAACTTAGATCAATAGATGGAAAACCTAAAATTTAATCCAGGACTGCCCCTGTACTACTAATGGCAAGAGGGAGTTCCTAAATGCTTTATCCCATGCAAGGGCCCCCTCAAATTATCTATGGTATGATCCCAGTTTTTCTTATTAGGGATAATATATAATTAACATCCATGGATGGATAAGGCCAATCTATAACCAAACAGGCTAACTTATTTTGTGCACAAAAGGGGAAATTGGCTAGGCTACGAATGGCCCACAAGGGCAGCTAGCCTAGTACTTACCTATGTACCATGATAACTCACCTCTTCTTGCTTGCGCCACTCATTTTCCTTCAGTTCCAGCTCCTCCTGAGCCCTTGACCAGTCCACAGTAAGTTTGCGAAGATCCTCTCCAAGTGCATCATTTATTTCACGGATGCTGTCTAGCTGTTCACGAAGCAGGGCATTCATTTCTGCTAAACTTACACACCTGGAGAAAAAAAAAGAAAGAAAAAAATTAGGGCTCTGCAGTCCAGAGCAAATGCTTACACTTTTGGACAAAATACACAGAAATCTGTCTACACAGTAGTTAAACCTATGCAGAATCCCAGTTCATCACTTATTGCAAATAAAAAGATCCTGGACAGCTGTGTGAGATATTTCTCAAACGATACATGGTTGATTTCCTTTCAAACTTTTCAGTAAATAATCACCTCTGGATCTATCAGATGCTGACACCAACTGCGTTTTTCCACACATACAAGCAAACTGTTTCTCTTTCACTGTCTGAAAACCCAAGCAGTGCTATAATCTTTGTCATTTACCATTTTCTTCTTCTGCCAGTTAAAAAAAAAAAAAAAAAGCAGGCATGAACAATTGTGAAGTCCTGACAAAACAAAAATACAATGGCACATTGTCGATAAAAGGAGTATCCATCCATCCTTAACCCCTTTTCACATTATTGCACATGCGGTCGGGGTGTCATATCTAGAGCCAAGGTTTACGCTGCTGGATGGCTAGCCTTGTTGCGTAATAAAAGGATTATCCACATATGAAATAAACAATGTGATATCACATAATGGTGTGACTATTGAAATTTCTCACTGAATAAACAATTAGGTGCTGGCATAATGGTTAAAGTGTTTACCTCACAGACACAAGGTACATGGTTTAATTCTCATCTTTGAAAAGGAAATTAGCTATGCTTAAAACAGCTGGCAAGGGCAATAAGCCTAGTATTTACCCATCAACAACGCACTATAGATAATATTCCAAAGTCATAATTTTAAGGGGGAGGGTTGGTTTTAAGATGTTCACCTCAAAGATACAAGGTACTGGATTTGATTTTGACCTTTGTTTATTGGTTAGGCTTGTAATAGTCTGCAGACTGATAGCCTAGTATTTATCTATGAACTTCTAAGACTCTACTTGCCAGTCAGAATCTACATTGTCAAAGGTCTTGCAAAGTTTGTCTTTTCGGCTTTTCCCGGTTAGGGGTCGCCACAGCGGAACTCCGGTCCGCTAATGATTGGCAGTAGATTTTTTTTATGGTGCCAAGTTGCCAGCCCGACACCAAACCTTCAGCAAAAGCACGCCCATTCACGCATGTCTTTCGGAGGCCACTCGACGGCGGGGAGAACATGCAGACTCCACACAGAAGGCACTCCAGCCGTGAATCAAACAGGAGAACCTCTTGCTGTGAAGCAACGCTACCGCTGTACCACCATGGCTGTCAAAGGTTTTGCAAAGAAGTATATAAATTACAAGGCAACTTGAGTTGTGAAATGCTTACTGTGTCTATGTATAAAGTTGACTTTAACACACTTACTGGGAAGAAAATAAGATTACCTACTTCTTACCTTCTATGGGTGCTTTAGTACCAACGTGCACAACCTCACAGATTCACAAACAGAATCTTCAAGACAACAAAAGAATCAGAAAAAAGAACATAAAGCCAAAAGAAAACGGGAGGGAGGATGCAATCAAGAAAAGATGGAAAATAAATCAGTCACCTAATTCTGTAGCGACAACCTCAGATAAATGTACTAAAGCATAAATTTTTTCTTCTTTCATTCTTTCTATTAAGTCATCATTTCTGGGTAGAATCCCAAGCAGTGACTCTTTCAAAGGAAAAAGGATGTACCTTCCAACATCCCTTAATCACTGCAAATCTCCCATAGCCTTAGAATGGCTATTCAACTTATGTGTAGTAAAAGGCTGCATGGGAAAACAAGTACCAGACTCACCTACTTCACTAGGAGACACTACTTTGAAGAAAGCTGCCATCCTGCAGCCCATATTGTCAGAACAACTAGAGCAATAAACTCTGACCAGCCAAAAAATCAGATTGTTTGTAAAATCAAAACATGAATGATCACCAGACATTCCCGATACTTGTCGCACACCTCACATCTCCGTAGATCAAGTGTTAAAGGCCCTATCCAAGGCAAAAAAAACAGTTTCCATGGGACTTGATAGCATCCTAGGCTGTACTCTGCACCACTCCAGCAATAACTGACATTGCCATTAAGCACCCTATTCAACCACAGCCTAAGTACAGGCTTCATTCCAGCAGAGTAGAAAACTGCCACTGTCATCCCCTTGCACAAAGGTGGTGCCACTACTGACCCTGGAAACTATTGCCCCATTAGCTTGACAAGTCAGATCTGTAAAGCCATGGAGCGTATTATTATGGACCTCATAAACAAGGACATAGCCAATCTCCAAGCACTTGACCCCACCCAGTTCGGATTTGTCAAGGGCAGATCTTGCCTGTTGAACATGGATGACTTCTTTGAGACTTTCACCAAGGCCTGGATGAGGGAAAGTCAGTACATACAGCATACCTTGACTTGGCTAAAGCCTTTGACACAATCTCTCACTTGCGCATCATCGAAAAGCTAACACAACTTGGCATAAATCCCTATTTCATCAGCTGGGTGGCCAACTGGCTCACCAACAGGACCCTCAAGGTCAAAATAGGTGCCTCCACCTCTGATAGCAGACCTGTCACTAGTGGAGTTCCCCAGGGATTTGTCCTGGACCCCTATTTGGCATCTACTTCTCAAAGGTCCAGGCAAAGACAAAAGGTCTGTGGCTGACCACGTTTGCAGACGACTTTAAGTTGGGTGCTATCATTGACTCCCCAAATGATGTTAACTCATTAACCCCGAGTACCTTCTCAGGGCGCCTTTGTGCTTACAGCCGAGCGCTCTCTGAGATGCTTGAAAATCTATGCTGTTCCACCCGAGTACCTTCCACAAGTGCCAGTAACTTTGCAGTAAAGTTTTAGCTCCACTGTTAAAAATTAAGTTGAAAAAGTACCTGAACTTTGTCAGGTACCATCTCAACTTAATTTTCAGGGTGGAGTAACATCATGTTTATATTGAACATTTACGAGAAAAATCGGCTTGCAAGTGCCGTACAGCTGCAACAGAGATCTTCCTTTACATCTGCAATAAGGTTAGTGTCATTGCAGAGAATTGGGCCCTGTAATACTTTGCAATCAATCCAAATTGCCATTCTGCTGTTTAGCTACCTAGCTCACCCTGCCTCTCGGGTCAAATACTGTGTTTTTATGTGAAATGTAGTCTATCAACTTTTTAATAGCAATAAACTGTCCTGATTTTGTCTTTGTTCCCTCGGCCTTCAGCTACCTACTAGCCAATCGTGAAGAGCAATTTGTGGTGTTGTCATGACGTCCTACTAGACTGGAATGTATGGTTCCCATGGATTGTAGGTAGAAATTTAACGGAGAGTGTTAAAGATGCAACTTTGAGAACACTTTTTTAGGCTATTCGCCTATTCCCGATATTTCAACATCCAAGACATTTCACACAGACAGCTTGAGACTACTACCCCTGGTTACGTTTGGCATACGGACTGCTCAAAGCACTTTGGAAACTGTATGGTGAGTTTTAGAGTTATTTATGTTTTGGTTGTGTGTTCCATGTTTTGTTTTACTTTACTGGAAGCAAAATACCATCCCTTTTAAAACAAGTTAGTGTCTGAAATTCTGACCAGATTGTTGGAGCCGGTAAAGGAAAGAAGCTTTGATGTGTGAAGTTTTAGGTCCTGAAAAAGCTTATCTTTGTAAATGTGTAGCTAAGAAGCTGCACTTCTTTGAGATACTTTCTTCGTATTTTCAATGGCGGATACTGAACTTCAGTGTTAAACGCTGATGGTGTGAACGGGTGAATTAATTAGATATTGCTCAATTCTCTCTGTCACATTTTGTTTGCCCTTGTTTCCTTCAGCTTTGTACCTGCGCTAAGCTGTAGACAACTTCCTCCATGTCGTTCATGTTAATTTGCTATTCTTTTCCAGTATCTTTGGCATTCAGTTCTTGTAGGATGAAGATTCGAAACTATGATCCACAGCTCTGCCTCTCAACTGTCCCGGTTTTCTGAAAAAAAATTGCTCTTCATGAAAAACAATATCCCGTTAAAATTGTCAATGATTCTGGAGGTAAGTTGCTCAGAGCTATGTCCTCCACTTGACAAGAGTTTTGCTTGAAACGCTTTTCATTATTTTTTCCCTACAAGGTGATGGGATATTTTGCAAACTCCTGCCTTACTTAGTAGTCTTTTGTCATGCAGTTTGTCTGTTGGTTGGAAGTACTTGCTTCATCTTGTACTTCCTGTCTTAGATCTTTAAAAAAAAAAAAATCTAACTAACCTAGATATTGGAAAGGAAGGGGGGAGGGGCGCTTTTAGACCAGATGTTTGGAGGGTACAGGGTGCAAACACACACTGGAAGTTAATACTACTAATTTGGAGTAGATGGATAGTTCTTCTAATACAAGTGATGTGGAATGATGACTGCTGTTAGCCTAGATGTTTGGCTTGAATGGCAGCTGCTGCAACTGCCAATATTTGAAATGGTTAATGACTGCTACTGGTTAAGAGGTTTACAATGGTATGCAAAATTTTACTAGTAAATATTTCTTATGTTAATTTTATAACCAAAATGGTCAACTGTGGATGCCCCATTTTCAGCTACAGCCTATAGTTAAGGTTCCACAGAGACAGTCATCAGTACACATTGAGGAAAAATTACAGTTGGGAGTTTTATTAGTTGATGTATAATGTTCAGTGTAGCACACATGCATATGTTAGAACTTCCTAAAATAATGTCTCTGAGACAGGTAGAAGTTGCTGCTAATTTGTGGTATGTGGGGTACTGTTGGTGGTGCAGGTGTTTACAGTAGATGGAGATGGCTTCTAATGCATGTGCTGTGAGATGAATACAGTGTATTGGATGGTACTAGTGCATATATTTTGTATAATTGTTTTTCTGGTAGCTAAGATATTTGGAATAGGTGGTGACTGCTAGTTCTGTAGATGTTTGAAATAGTAGAGATGTCTGAGCAGAGGTTGGCTGTTGGGGATTGTAGCTACTACAGATGTTTTATGATGGAGAGCTGAGTGATATCTATGTTGTTGCCACTAGAGATATTTGGGAATGTTGAGGCTCCCTGTAGGTCACATGTCAAACTGTACTACCATTGGTGCAGACATTTAGGACAGATGGGGTTGATGTTTGGAGTGCATGAGGTATATCTGTTCTCACCTCTAAGGATAACTCACTCCTGCTTGCTGCAAACATTCCGAGGAGCTGTTAGTGCATTGGTTTGTGATGGGTAATGAGGGTGGTTTATATCTATTACATTGCAGATTATGGGATGTCTGGAGCTTGTACTGACACTGGGGGGGGGGGGGTCTTCTTCTTTTGTAGATATTAGGAAAAGATTGGGAGGACTTGCCACTGTTGCAGATGTCCAGAATTGCATTTAAGTTGTAAATCGTTTATTTATAACTATACATTTAAAACCTTTATGCTATGCAGCAATTTCTGTGCGTTGTTTTTTGTATTGGGGCATTAGTCACCTTATGATTTAACACACTGCTTCATTTTCTGACTGGGAGACATTGGGAATTGATTACTGTAAATCTTTATGATAAGCAACACCAAATATCATTGATTACAGAGAAATTGTCTGGTGTATAGTGTGAGTAAAAGCATTTCATTATGGTAATCTATTTATTTACTTACTACCTGTCCAGACAGTGAAGTTTGTAACAAGCTTTGCTTTAACTTGGAGACTGAAACTTACATTTTAATTCACGTTTATTTGCCCAGGAAGAAAAAGCGCCAATCTAAACAACTGACCTTTTAGCAGGTCACTCTCACTGCTAGTCACCATTGCTGTCCCACTGATGCTTTGGATTGAGGCTAAAATTCTGACATCTGTAGCCACAGTAAACTTCAGTCATGTGAGTGTAGAGGTTATACTACTGCATTAAACTGAAAACCTAAGATACTTGCATAAGCACGTTGTAACACACTACATACTTTACTGCAAGATTGCTTTGCTTATTTCTGTTGGCTCTAATAAACTAATAAGTAAAAAAAATTAAACTGGCTTGTTTGATCTGTGTAACCAGCTGTAACGTGTTGTTGGTGGGGATAAAATGATAAAGGCCAGTAGGCATGTTGTCTTTTAGTAAGCCTCTTGTGCATACAAGGTAATTTTTTAATCCACTTGCCTGCAGAGATGCAGTTAGCAACCCTATGTGATTGTTGACTTGTCAACAAATAGATTAGTGAATGCAGGCACTTCAGTATATGCTTCCATCCTTCAGACACATATATGTTGCAACTCCCCCTGCCATATATAAATGTCCTCCACCATATAATTTTGTCTTGAGAAAGTCTATCCTCATGGAAGAAATGGACAATTATTTCTTGATATACTACCACCACCATTTGTTTGATTCTCGAATTTCTTAGGCTGCTTTATGACTTTATAGACTTTGTTAGCTAGACAAAGAATGTCTATACTAGTGAACTTTCTGTATTATCTTTGTTTTATGACTTGTTGGGTGTTTGTTAGCAGGTTACTGATTTACTAGGTGTTTCATGAGTTGTGGGCGAATACATCTTTGTAGAATTTTGGATAGTGGTAAAATTGCTATTGGCCTGTAATTGGGAAAGCTATGGAGAGGTATCCTCTTTATGAAGTGGGATGACGTAGGATATTTTTCATATTTTGGGAACATATTGTTCTTGGAGCAGTTGATTATTACAGAGGTAGGAAATAGCAGCAGCCAAGTTTGTGTAGCATTTTCTTGGTGGTGCTGATTTGGATGGGCTTGAGGGATAAGGCAAGAGATGGTTTCCTCAGTTTCTGTGGGTATGGTTAGGGGAGCTGTTCTGTCATTTTTGACTACTGATAGTATGTCATTGGTAAAGTAAGAACTGAACTTTTCTTCTGTTTCTTTACCATGGTGGCAGAGTGGTTACTTTCACGGGGAGGAGAGTTTAGTACAATGTAGTCCACATGGTGGCTCCATCATAAATTAAAATATAAAGAATTATTTTTTTAAACATTCTACTTTTTTGCTATGATATGCATATTATATATACATCTTTATCTTACATGTCTTTAATGAATGTCTATTAGCTGGATTTGTTACTACTTACAGAAATAGTACATTACCAGTTTAGATCATAAGGGACTACTTTTTTCTTGTGATGTGGAAAATCATCTTGTTCTGTCTGCCTTCCTGGGATACTGTTTATTATAACCAGAGGGATGGGTAGGTAAGAACATGAATTACTACTTTTTTGGGATTAATTCGTAGACATCAGCCAGATAAGTTTGACATTTTGGCTACACTTATTGCATTTCTGATTATACTCAGCAGATGCCTGAGTTTGAAAAGTTATTACTTGCTGACTACTACCAGCATGGAGTTACGTTATATTTTGAGAATTTTTCTTGGCTTTGTCAGTCATGTGTGGAATTTAGGTGGGAGGAAGGGCTCAGTGTTATACTATTTTACTGAATTACTCAGGTCTTCCTCTGAATAATGATGAGTCTGTGTTACATAACAGCTGCACAAGGTAATATAATAAATGCCTACTCAACAAGTTATGTGCAGCAGTTATCACTTGTGTCTGAGCATGCATAACTTTGCAGTAATGAAAGGCAGGTCATTATCACATTAGTAATAAGTCAGTTACAATATAGCACTGAGTCATTATCACTTTTCAGGTAAAACTAACAGGAGCTGTCACTGTTATTCACATAAGTAGACGTTATCACACTGATGAATGCACAAGCCAGATTGTGTTCTTTCTCTGCTTGGAGTCATTGCAAGGCACCCCCTCATTCTTCAACTATCGACCCTCTGAAACCCCTGTTTTTTTCTTTCTGTAAATGTATATCTATGTCTGTGCATACATGTGTGTATATGGATATATATGTGTGTACATAATGTACTTGCACATATACACACACGCATAAATATATATATATATATATATATATATATATATATATATATATATATATATATATATATATACATACATACATGTGTGTGTATGTATCAGGCTTATGGTATATTTAGAGAGAGTATGAGTAGGTCTTTGTTCTCATTCAGGGATATAGTTTATCCTGGTAACCTGTAGAAAGAACAGAGCCAGCTTTTGGCTAGGTAGTTTTTCAGAATGGTTTTGAAGGATGGGAGGGGATGGTATTGGCCTGGTGAATACAGATAAGGAGTTTCAGGCCTTGGCAACATTGTACAAGTACAGACAATGCCCGGCAGATTTGGACAGACAGGGGTTTTTGGTCATTGGATCATAATGACCGACTTGGAACATAGTTGTGTAGAATGTTATTTAGTAGTGGACAAACAAATGGATTCTGAATATTTTTTATAGGTGGTAAGAAGCTGTGTATGGGGTAGTTCTGACCAGTTTAAAGTTTTAAGGGTATACAGTGGTGAGTTCTGAAAGAGATATTTGCTGCAAATTTATAAATATTGTTATAAAATTGTACATTTTGATTTTTGTGATGTCTGAAAGGTAGTAAGAATGGGAGCACCATAAAGAGGTATGGGACAGAGACAGGTGGTGAAAAGTGTAGCTGTAGTTGCATTGCTGAGAGTTTTTGGCTCTATAAAACATCCCTAGTTTTTGATGAGTTTTCCTTATACAATTTTGTATATGCACAGGAAATTTCACAATAGTGGTAAATATGTTTTTAAATGACAGATACTGCCCTTCTTTCATGTTAGATCCATGATTTTCTAGTAAACTTGAAGTCTGTAGAATACGTGTGGGTCTTATAACTTTAGAGTGCTCTGTTTTGTTTAATTTCAGTAAGAATCAATGTTATTTCTGCTAGATTAATATGTACAACTGTACCATTATAGAATATGCTTTGTATTATTTTATTGTTGTCTTTATCTGAATTCAGAGGCCTTTCTGCCTCATAAAAGTAATACATTTATCTGAAAGATGAAAAGCACTCTATCCTAGTCAGGTTTTGGGGAACTAAACACCAAACTTCTGGTAGTACAGTTAGGGTCCATCAGTTTAATATATGTCTGAAGTATAAATAAAAACAGAATGATTAGATACCTGGCAATGGACTTTATATCTGAAGTAAACTCACTTGCATGAAAGTTCTTCTACAGGTAGCCAAGGTGAAAGTCTCCAGACACCAGTTGTCCAAAGCAAAAGCTGCTGTGTGCCATCCTGTGTAGTTATGAACTCAGCTTAATCAATAATGCTCTTATATGCATCATTTTCTTTATAACAGGCTAATTCCTTACATTTTTTTCTGTGGCATCTATCTTCAGGTAGTATCTTCTTTTATCTTATTGTATTTATCCTTTTGTTGACTGGGTTATTCCAAGTAGGCTAATAGCCTCTTTTCAGGAGAGACCCAAGGTGGCATTTTTACTACTAGGAGAAATTTGGCCAGGGCATCAGGAAACTTTATGCACTGTTTTCAATAGGTTTAGTCGTATCTTTTACATCTTTCTGGTCCAGCTGAGCTACAAGCATATGGCACCTCACTTTAATTTCTCATTCAAAGAATAGAATAGAGCCCACAGTCTTCTGCTCCAATGGAGAGTATGCAACCTTTTGCACCACTGACATTATACTTGCTCTTGAGAACATACATTTTAATGCATTAATCATTTTACACTTATGTTTATTAGTGTCATTTGAATAATAATATATACATAAGATACATGGTTTATTTGAACTGGAACAAATATTTGCCTTTTGTGCTCCACAGAAGATATTTGGCATTTCAGAATCACTTCCTTTGGATTGTAGTTGTTATACGCATTGCAAATTGAAAAACTCTGCACAGAACTATATTTTATGACTCTCACTGTTGATCAACAGTCTTCAGTCCTAGGAACTGTCCAGCTGAGTACACTTATGAAGCGCTGTAAGGTGAACTTATCTAGTTAGCACTTTTAAACTTACTGCCCAAGCTCCAGCTCCGGGAGGTACTCCTTCTTAATCCATCCACCTTCTGCCTGCCAATTGTATCGCACATCTCCCCTGATGCTTTATTTTGTAGGTGGACTCGCATGATGGTTATATACATCTTTTTGGGCTGTGAGTGACTAAGACCTGATCATTGTTACATATATATGTATATATACATACTTCATTAATTTGTGTGTTTAATATATCTGTATGTGAAAATGTGTTTATATGGGCTTTTATGTGCCCACAGACAATTTCTGACACTCCTTGCTTTCTCTCAGAGATAGTCTACATATGCAAAATGACCTTTGGTTTTTGTTAAAAAAAAAAAAAAAAAAAATTAGTTTTGTAAATTCCACTCAGGTTATTTAGTTGTGATAGCAGGAAGTATTTGTTACAGAGATAATTAAGGAATATGTGGTTTATTTATGGTAGCTAGCAGTTCGGATATACTAATGAAGGGGTCATTGGGGGGAATGTTTCATTTTGGTTCTTGTGCATACTTGGGAGGGCTGCTGAAGGGTTTGTCAATGGAAATGTTGCACTCTGGTGCTTGCATATAGTAGGACAGACTGCAGAAGGGGTCACTGGGGAGACGTTTCATTTTTGTGCTTGTGCATACTCAGACAACATCAGATAAAGAAGTTATGCACCCACCATATGTTCCATCTGTGTTGTCCATTTTTTCATTCTTCAACTACCTATCCTCCGAACTCCCGGATTATTTCTTCCTGTATAATATATGTCTGTGCATACATGTGTATATGGGTATATATGTATGTAAATAATGTACTTACACATACATACACACGCATATATATATGAATAGGAGTGCAGATTTGGATGGGCTAACCAAGTAAGCATTTAATTCTGGACATTGTGCATACATTAACATTCTACTGAAGGGGTTTCTTGGGTGAAGTGTTCATGCTGGTGTTTGCACATACTAGGAAATGTTACTGAAGGCTTGGTTGTGGAAACGTTTCATTTTGGGTACATGTATACCTGGACATAATTATGAGGATGTTGCTTGGAGAAATAATTTATTGTATATCAGGAAAGTGCTTGCGCATGCATTGTCTCCAACATGGTAATGTTGTACACATGTGCAGATATCAAAGTTTGTTTCGGACTTAGGTTATGGAAATTATGATTTTTTCATATTTTGATAAATAACTTTGCAAGGGAGCATCTGAATGTGCCAAGTAATACCTCATTTTGAACACAGTATTGATAGTTCCAACGTGGTAAATGAATGGTGTCTGTATGTTGTACACATGTGCAGATATCAGTTTGTTTCGGACTTAGGTTATGGAAATTATGATTTTTTTCATATTTTGGTAAAAAAACTTTGCAAGGGAGCATCTGAATGTGCCAAGTAATACCTCATTTTGAAGACAGTACTGCTGGTTCCAACATGGTAAAAGAACTGTGTCTGTATGTTGTACACATGTGCAGATATCAGTTTTTTTCGGACTTAGGTTATGGAAATCATGATTTTTTTTCATATTTTGGTAAATAACTTTGTAAGAGAGCATGTCAGTGTGCCAAATAATATCGCATTTTGAAGACAGTGTTACTCCTTACAACATGGTAAAAGAACTGTGTCTGTGCACGGTAGACATGTACAGGTATTATAGTTTTAGTCTTGTACGATTATGAACATTATACATTTTCAATAGTTCTCATTATTATGCCCATATCTTTGCAAGGGAGCATGGTGATCACACAAATGATGCATCATTCTGAAGCTGACATTCAGATGCAGAACTTCTACACTGATATATAGACTCTGTCCATTACACATGATGAGATATTATGTTTTGTTTATCAGTTATGAGAAATAATATTTTAATCATAATTCTGTGAATATCTCAAGAAAGGAGCATCACATAGTAATGGTTAAGGTATCATTTTAAAGCTGACATTCATACTAACAAATTAAATTTAAATTGTATGGGTCTGTATGATACATTGACCAATATATTGTGCTTTGCTTTTCCAAAAAGGCAAAAATATGCACAATATCAAGATTCCTTGCCAAATATTTAATAATGACTTTGATATGCACTATCAACATTTACACTGTTGGAAAGGTCAGTGTCTGCTGAACAACTTTTGCATTTCCATTTTTAGTCTAGCTCTTATAGTTAGAGAGTTATGAACATTTGTTTTCTGTATGGTATTACAAATGGATTTTCTGAAAATGAGCTCAGGCTGCACTGTTGTTCCTATGGTGGAATTAAGCAGGCAGCTTTTTCTGAGCTGCTCTAGAGTGAATGAGTTAACATACTGCATGAAGGTCTGACGGCAACTAATGACTGCTGCCAAAGTTATGGTCTCAAGCTAAACAGAAAAAAATGTATCATACCATTCGGCAAAATCACGGCCCCTACTGATTACCACATCACGGGCAACTCCCTAAACACACATCCTGTGGTGAGAGACTCAGGTACCCAGGTTGATAACAATCTCACATTCGATCATCATGTAGTGACAGTGGTCCGAAAAGCCTTTTACTTGGCTCGTCTCATAAGTAAAGGGATTGCATCCAGAAAAAAGAAAGTTATTACCTCTCTATACTCTTCCCTCATTAAACCAATAATTGAGTACAACGCCCTGTTTGGTATGTACCTCTCAAAACATCTGCACCAACTGGAAAGGCCACAGAAATATCTCACAAAGAGAATCCATGGCCTCTAACACCTGCCCTATGCGGACAGGCTCAAATCACTATCAATCTACTCGGTATCATACAGACTGCTCAGAGGTGATCTGTGTCTCACCTACAAGGCAATCTCGGACCCTGCCCATCAGCTCCATAAGTCTAACTCCTTGCAGATTACCCACTCAAAAGGCCTGAATCTAATACGCGACATCAACAGGTTTGTCTACCAGAGGCTGCCTCATCTCTGGAATAGCCTTCCCATACACGTCAAACAGAGTACCTTGCTGACCCTCTTCAAGCGCAACCTTGATGAGTGGATGGAAAACTACAGATATGTCCCAGGGGTTCCACCTGTTTCCCTATCTGACAGGGGCAACAGGTACTGACTGAGGTTTCTTTTTTGGAATAAACTCTTGGCTGGGCTTGTAAGGGCCCCAGGGCCATTAGCCTAGTGACCTCCTATGATCCAATGATCACAAAGTGAAAAAAAAAATCTACATTCTGCTTAGATACTGCTGTATAAAGGCAGTTGATAAGATGATACAAAAAATCTGGTCAATCTTACTGAAACTTCATTTTATGAGTAAGGCAATGGACGCATATGCATTCCATGATACAATAAGAGGGTTAATTAGAAGATCGAAGGCAAGCATTAAGGAGGGAGGGAGGGTTTCTCCCCGATAAGTTGTGTTTAAACAAAGGAACCAAGCAGGGATATTCTCTTTCCCCTTTGTTATTTGCTTTCTATTTATTGCCACTGGCAAATAAAATAAGTGACTTAGAAATTCAAGTATATAACTGGTAAGATAATCAAGAAAAGTTGGCTTTATTTGCAGGAGATATTTTGTAGTTGGCAAATCATGACATTTTGGTGCTGTGGAACTTTTGAGACAGTCTCAAATCTTTTCCAAATATAAAATTAATGATGATAAAACAAAGGCTATAGCTGTAAATTCTGCATCCACACTTGAATTGGTTTATATATACCCATATTTATAGGGAAACAATAAGATGAAATATTTAAGAGTATTGTGTTACGGCAGCAAAGGATATATGAGAAGAGACTAAACAAAAGATAATACAAAAACAGAGAAACTGGAAGCTTTTGTTTATGGATATGGTTAGGAAGAGACCAGCAATGAAAATGTTTTTGCCTCTTTAGTTTTAAATGCAGGTCAGGTATATAGATTTTTTTGTATCAACCAGAGGAGAAGTTGTGCAGAATAATAAACAATTGAAAGAATTTATTTGCGAGAGGAGGACGGATAAGTTAGGTGGTTTAGGATTACTTGATTTGTATGGATATTTTAGGGCTACACAATTAACGTTCATATATACAACACAAGCAGAAAGTTATAAATCAAAGTGGAAAGGGATAACAATGAAGCAAGGGGGTAGCTTAAGAAATAACGTAAGTGTAGGATTCTGGATGCAGATCCTTAAGGATAAAAACCACCAACATAAAGAATACTATATTCATAAAGTTTCATAAAGCATTCTAAGGACTAAATCAACACATGACTGGAGAAAGAAGATTTTGCCATAGGAATGACTGCAAGTAGGGGTCCAGAGAATAGACAAGAATGGGTTGGAATTTACTGGAGAAAAATGCCCACAGTATTGGGAACAAATAACTAGAGAGGAAAAAGTAAAAGAGTGGGGATGAGGCCAAGCAGAAGTTTGGACTGCAGGTCAGTGATTACACTTCTTATCAGGGGTTGATACAGTATGGCAAAGAAAAAGGGCAAGGGGAGTCATTAGTGAAAAAAATAGTTCTGGTAGAGGCTGTTGGTCAAGTCTAGAACAGAGGCTGTTGCTAACCAAGGGATAATTAGTAAAGTATATAAACTTTTGCAGTGTAATAAGAAGAATCAGTCAGAAGAGATTAGGAAACATGGGGAAGATAGAATGGAAAAGCAATTTACAAAAGAACTGAAGAACATACGTATGGCTCTCAAGTATGCAACCACGTCCAAAAGGTTTAAGATTCTGCTTACAAGTGTTTGCATGGGTATTTTTATACCTCAAGCAGACTTCAAAGAATTTTTTCTCAGGCAGACAGCAAATGCTGGAGGTATGATGGGAAAGAATGAGGCACCTGCTACAGAATTTGCCACAGAACCTACTTATGGATCACGTCATTGCCTAGCACTAAAACAACTTTCTTGGTTAGAACTGCCGAACCTTCTAGCCTACAACCAGCTGTCCATGGCCCATCAATGACTATCAACCAGACAAAACTCCTGCTCTTAACCTCCTCCAACCTTACTCTACCAATCGAATCTTGCATTCCACCAACAAATCTTTATTAAAGGTATCTAAAGCTAACATCTCAGCTGGAGAATCTCTCTTCCAACTACTTAGCAAAATTTTGGAATTCTCTCCCTCAAACTTAACAATCTCCAGCACTACAAAATTCAAAGAAACCCTTAAAACACACCTAACTAAAACTTGGATATGCTCTTGTACTAACCCTAGCTAAGCAAAACATGTTTAATTATCACAGCTTTCCATGAAGTGTAATATTTCTCAACGGTATGCTGTAGAATCTCAGAACTTACTCTCAATCTTTGCATATATCAAAATCTGTCTAGAATACTTGAAATTATATGTATTGCAAACTCATTACCAGTGCAAAAATGTTGTACTTTATGACAAAATAGCTGTACTGTCTGTTCTACACTCCTATAACCAATCGATCAATTTATTTTTTATGTATAATTTTACCACCATTGTACTCTTTTTATAAATAAATATGGGAACATGATTTTAGGAGTGCAATGAGTTGGCATATTTTAAAGACTTCCTTATAAAGTACTCTGTCAGAAAAAACGGAGGAGCAAATGGCTGTGACTAAGGAATTTTTTTGAGCTGGGACACAGGATATGAATTGCTTAGACATAGTATGGCCTTATTAAGTTTAATGCTATTGGTTGCCAAAAAAAGCAACTGCTAGAAGAAATGGAAATCAAATTCTAAATCAATTGTAAGTGAAGTATTCAATATTGTAAAAAGAGTAGAAAGAGAGGTAGAAGAACTTTAGCTGGATCTGTAGAAAAAGAAAGAGCAAATTACAAAGAAATAAATATAATTAAAATAATATTCAGGAAGAAAGGCTGTAGTGTTGGTTAGTTTATTTCTTACTTTTATAGTGGTTGTATTTGATGTGGGCCATACGATGATACCTAGCTAGTAGGTAGTTAGGTAAGACTGTTATATTTATGTGTTGTGTG
Organism: Protopterus annectens; assembly: GCF_019279795.1. Taxonomy (NCBI): domain Eukaryota; kingdom Metazoa; phylum Chordata; order Ceratodontiformes; family Protopteridae; genus Protopterus; species Protopterus annectens. Next base: position 233,573,016 of record NC_056741.1, on the reverse strand, counting down.
GAAATGGCGGGGATTAGTTTGGAGGTTTGCTTAGCAGAGTAATAGAAATGTGGGAAGTTGGGATGCTTATACGTGGTTAGCAGGTAGGCTATGGTTAGGATAAATAGAAGTGTAAGAGAGCACATTAGTTTAACTTGAGCTGATTGATGTGATTTAGGCATATTGATGGAATGTTATGTTTAAAGTTTGAAGGAAGGGATTTTAATTAGACAGACTAGGGAGAGGTAAGTAGCTTAATATCAATAATTAGGCAATAGGAGTTTTGGGATTGGGTGTTGGTTAATGTTCAATGAATTTAGATAATTAGATTGGTTATCTGGGGATGTGGGTGTGGTTACAGAAGTATAAGGTTAGGACCTCTGGGGGTGGGTGGGAATTGGGGGTAGGGTAGAGGAGCTAAAACAAAGCTCTTTATTAATTGATATCTAGCTGCCACACCAGAATCATTTTTAATCCATACTCTCCATACTCATAAGAACTTAATTTTATCATGTCCTCAAAAATATGGATATTGCTGAACCAGTTTTTGTGTGGGTACATAATTTACTGCTATTGCCTTTGTTTTAGCTTCATTCATTTTGTATCCCAAAAAGATATGAAACTTTCAAAATGTTCTACAACACTGAAATGTCCTTTTCTAGTTTTGTCAGATATAAAATAGGATCTGCAAACAGAGCCAGCTTTTCTTGACTATCATGCCAATTATATCTTTGACTTTCTCATTCTCTTATTTTCTTTGCCAACGATTCTAAATATAATGGAAATAAAGGGGAAAGAGGACACCTCTACCTGGTTCATTTGCTCAATCAGAAATTATCAGAGAGGAATCCACCCTCTTTAATTTTTGCCTCCCATCACTCATATATACTCATAATCAACCTTATAATTTTGTTGTGGAATGCACATGCTTCCACTGTCTTGTTCATAAAGTCCCAGCTTTCTCTGTCAAATGCTTTCTCTGCATCAAGACCCACCAATAACAGTGGTACTTTCTTGCATTCTTCTTCCCTCCATATCATCAATGTTTTGTTGATGTTGTCAAATGTTTGCCTCCCCTCCAGAAATCCACATTGATCCATATCTGTTGGTTTTGGCATCACTCTTCCATTCTTTTAGCCATTATAGACATAAACATTGTAATTAAGGTTTACTATTGAAATGGGCCTATATGAAACTGAATATGATGGGTCTTTACCCGTTTTAGTTATTACAACCACCACTGCTTTCTTCTAATATGTTGGTACTTCTCTTCCTATTAAAATACTGTTAAACAAAACTTTCCAGATCTTTATCAGTTTCTTCCTTCCTAACTTCCAAATTTCTACAGGAACACCATCTACTCATGCAGACTTTCCTGTACATTGGTTATACATCACCATTTTTATCATATCGCCTCCTGTCCTAAGAGTTAGTAATTGAACCTCATATTTCTCTATCCTTGGCATATTTAATTCTACCACAAACATTTTCATTTGTATATTTCTATCTTTTCTTGATTTCTATATTTCTCTGCTTTATACAGACTTTCATAGAATTTCCAGAATATTTCTAATACCTCTACAAGACCTCTTGTTATCCTTACTAGTTATAGGCTTCCTAAGCTTGGCAACAGCCCTTTCTACTTTCTGTTGCCTGAGTCATTGTGCTAAACATTTTTGTGCTGTAGTATTGTTATCAAAAAATAGTTGCTTAACTGCAGTCTTACAAAACTCTTGTATATTTTTGAGGTAATCCATTATTTTCAGCTTAGCATTGTGCAGTTGATCCTCTTCTATACTTTAACATTTGTCAGTTCATCTAAGTAATTCTTGTTACTTCTTAACCATAGCTCCCTTTCTTTTATTTCCACACTATTTTAAACTCCACCTTAATTTTTATCCCACTCCCTAGCTATATTTTCAGAAGTAATTTCTATCCTCTGGAATAGCTCCTGAATAATCTCCACTACCCATTCCTTAAATTCCTCCTTTTCAACAGATAGGTGGGAAAGCGCCAGTGTCTCATTTTTATTTTATTATCTTGTGTTTTTATTTCAGTTATTATTGATGCATGATCTGAAATATTTATTAGGTGCGTATCAAGACCTTCGATTAAATGCACATGTTCCTGTGAAATGTAAATTCTGTCTAGCCTAGCCTAGTTTTTATATCTTGGGGAATACTATATTAATTCACTTCAGACCCCTATTACTGATTTCACATCTTCCACGCCAAATACTTTCATAAATTTCTTCAAAGATCTACCCTTCTTTGTTATACTTTTTCTGGGCCCCCCCCCAGACATATCTTCACTAATGCAAATCAAATTACAGTCCCCACCTTTAAGTAATATTCTTTGCTGAAAGATGATTATTTATCCCAGAATTTTCTTAAGCTCCATTATAGTAGTTTTAGGTGGAATATAAATACATGCCAGTGTAATCCTCCTCCCTTCCCAGCAGCCCCTTACCACTACAAATCTGCCATTATTATCTTTTTATTATCCTTTTTTATCACTATTGCAGCTCCTGTTGCAATTAATATAAGTACTCCTGTTTTCCTTTGTCCCAGATATTCCACTGAGTAACCATCCTGAAAACCTTTCTTTATCAAATTCACATTTTCAATTCTTTCTAAGTGTGTCTGCTGTAACATAGCTATTTGCACTCTACATTTTAATATAGTTCACTGTTTTGCTTTTTTTGTATTTATCTGTGAGACCATTGATATTTAATGACATTACAGAAAACATCATTGTATTAAAAAGTTATTATTCCAACCTTTTATGTATAACACCTTTTTTGTTAAATGTCTAGTTCCAGCTTTTGTGTTACATGTTTACACTGCTTGTCAAGTTGAATTTTTATATAGTTGTTTCTTATCCATTTAAGGGTATGTCACATCTTATAAAACTTTTTTGTTTTATTAAAAGCCTTCAAAAATACACCCTAAAACCTACTAATTTAATACTAACACATAAATGTATGTATATCTTCAGATTTTTAAGTTTTACCCTTCTAATAGGAACAAATGTCCCAAACTGACAGCCACACTTACAGACTTGAGTTAACCTAAAACAATGGTTATCCATGCTAAGACGCATGTTGCAGCCTGTGCTTCTACTAAGTGCTAACTGGTTTTGTCTTATCTTTATACTTTCCCAGCTAGGAGAACCCTTGAATGCTTTCAGAGAAAATTATCTCCTAGACAGTTTATCGTTTTATTCATCCAGGCAATCACTCTCCACCAGATTGTAACCAATTACTCTGTATTAGATTGTCTCCATGGAGACATGAGAACCAGGCATCCAGTTTCTCATTATCAGATTGTCACCATGGAGACATGAAAACCAGACAGTCAATTTCTCTTTATCAGATTGTTTCCATGGAGACATGAGGACCAGATACAGAATTGCTATTAAGCATACATTCATTTGCTAGGAAAAAAGCCTCACAATATTCAGTATTCTTTTTCATTTACTTGCTTTCTCTTAAAATGTGTTACTAAACCAGTCTAAGGTCCTTAATCCAGTCATTCCCCCATGCAAGAATGAGAAAAAGCACATTCATATTTTTTTTGTCATGCTTTTTTAACCAGACTTTTTTTACATTGCATTGCCTACGTTTCTTAAAACCGAACAAGAAAAAAGTGAGAAGGGAGAAAGAAAGAAAAAAAAAGAGAACAGCAGCACATATTTACAATCCCCATTACACTTAAAAAACTGAGAAAACTTTACTTTATAGCACGCAAAAAAAAACAAAAATAGTTCTGTTAAGAAAATAAATGTTTTCTTTACTTTCAGTTAGCTTTCTGCCATCTTTCCTTCCCCAAAGCATTTTTTTCTGTACATTAATTACATGAAGTAGGGCTTATACTTTAAAGTCCCCACAAGTCCATCACATTCTGAAAAAGTCCCATATTCACAGATTTTCATGTTGTGTCATGTTTCACAAATATAATTATTGCATTGTAATCCCACAATATGTTACTGGTTTTATTACTGTTCATCTCGATCTCCCAAACCTGTCTCTGCTTCATTTCCAATATACTCTCAACTCTTCTAGTCAATTCGCATGCTCCCTTCTTTGTCTCCAACATTTTCCTTTGAAACGGTTTCACAGGTACAGTCTCTATGTGATCTTTATTACCAGAAGAACAAGAACCAGAATCTTCTTCTGTTTCACAGCTCACGTTTTGTTGGACAAACTTTTGTATTTCCCCTTTAGCATATACTTCATCAAAAATGATTTTGCCCTCCAGGGAAGAATAGCTTGAAGACAGCCAGGTACAGCAGTTTGAATCCCACACCTGCATCTCAACATTCCCTGAATAGTGCAATGAATGTACTCCTATTCTGCCTGATGTAAAATGAGAATCATTCTCCACAAACACTCTGCTGTCTCCCACTTTTAGTATTTTGTCCTGCTGCCACAGTTTTGTCAGAATCAACTCCTGATGCTGGTTGGATTGCATCTTTACCATTAAAGGTCTACGTTACATTCTCGTAGCCAAGTTTGGAGCATGTGCCCTTTCTACTAACAACACCTGCTGTGGAATACCAGTCCAGTTGCTTATTTGTGCTTTCATAAAATTCTTGCAGTCTGTTCCTTCCAGCTTCTCTGGTATAGTTTTCACTATGTGCTCTGTCTTCTAATTCTATTATATTTTAAAGCATCTCTTCCTGAGCAGTCTCATATTCAGGCAGCCTTTCCTCCATTTCATTCTGTTATTTTTGCAACTCTATCACCTCATCTGAATGTCTGTTTTAAGCTTCTTCCATTTTTTTCAGCCTTTTGTTGTTTGTGTTGATATACTCCATCAGTGTTTTGTTTATTTTAATCAGGTCTTTGTGCAGTTGTCTTATATCTTCCTTTAAGTTACTGGAAGTCATGTCTGGAGGTTGCATTGGGTTTGCTGAACAGCTGCAGAACTTTCCACAGTCAGTGTTTCTTCCTCACTTTTTGTAGCCGATTTCTTTCAAGTGCTTTGTATTATTTTTCTTGGCATAGAGGCAGTACACTTATTAGTCAGTCACTAAAATGTACCCATAGACACAAAAGTCTACTGTCCTTTCCTGTTTTTACACTGGTAGAGCTAGAGTTAAGCTGTTACTCAATGTGCAGTCATCCTGTAAGTTCCTAAAGCAAAATGTTATCATCTGTGTGCAGTTATCTTATATTTTCCTCTAGGTTACTGGAAGTAATTTCTGGAGCTTGCAGTGTTTTTTTGCTGAACAGCTGCAGTACTTTTCCCAATCAGCGTTTTTCTCCTCAGCTTTTGTATCTTATTTTCTTTCAGGTCCTCAGTATTTCTATTTTTCCTGGCATCCAGGCAGTGCACATACCAGCCAGCTACTGAAATTTACCCAGAAGGTTAAATCCACCAGCTTCCTCTACTGAGTTTCTGTTTTCATACTGGGAGAGCTAAAGTTAAGCTGTTGATCAGTGTGCAGCTGTTTTGGAAGTGGCTCCCGACCATTCCTATGCTGGCATCCCTGCTGCCTCCCAGGGCTCTGACTCTTATTGCTTATTTTCAGTGTCTTTTCCCTCTGGTCTCACTCTCTGGCAGGAAGTATCTGAGGGCCCTGGGTTACATGGCCTCCACTATCCCTATGTTCCCTGTAGCCAGACTCCATATGAGGAAGCTTTAGTGGTTTCTGAAGTCAGTTTGGCTTCAACTTTCTCATCTTCTGGATTTTCTAGTTCCTCTTCTTCTATGAATCAAGCTAGTCTTCCTTTTAAGCCACCACTCCCCTCTGAGTAACTGTTTTCAGACACTTCAGTCATGGGGTGGGGTGCTTCCTTTGCACCTCTGAAGGTTCAGAGTCTTTGGTCCGTTTATCAGAGGGCAGACCCTATCAATCTCAAAGAGATTAGAAGACTCCTTCTTGCCCTTCAATCATTCTATTTTTTATTTCTACTATGTGCTGTCAAGATCTTTACAGACAATACCACAGTAATGTGGTACATAGGAACATAAGAAGTTACTAGGCTAATGGCCCTAGGGCTCTTAAAGGCCTAGCCAAGTTCTGCCCTTGTTCCACTGTCAGCACGTATTGCCCCTCTCCAACAAAAAAGACAGATGGAACCCCCAGGGGTGAATTTACAGTTACCCATCCACTCTTCTAGATTGCGCTTGAAGAGGGCCAAAGAGGTGCTCTGCTTGACATGAACTGGGAGTCTGTTCCACAGGTGCAGTAACCTCTGGGAGACAAATCTGTCCTTCCAGAAGGTTTCATTAATGTTACATACCAGGTTAAGAACTTTAGAGTGAGTAACTCTTGAACCATTGGACTTACGGATATACTGCATTTCCAGTAAAGCAGAGTCAGATATTGCCTTATACGTAAAATAGAGATCACCTCTGAGTAGTCTGTATGAAACGGAGTAAAGTGACAATGATTTCAGCTGATCCACATAGGACCGATGCTGAAGACATTGAATTCTCCTTGTGAAGAACTTTTGTGGTTTCTCCAGTTGCTGCAGGTGCCTGGAAAGGTACATAACCAAAAGGTATGTTGTACTCATTTATTGCCCTGATAAGGGAAGAGTACAGGGAGATTATAACTTCTTTTGTTCTGGAGGCAGTGCCCTAAGTTATGAGATGAGCATTATAGAATGCTCTTCTTACCACTATGGAGACATGGTGATCAAAGGTAAAGTTGCTGTCAACCTATGTGCTCAGGTCTCTTACCACTGAATGCATGCTTAGGGTATTTCTATTGATGTTGTACTTAACCGGAACATTGCTGTTACCAAAAGGCATGATAATACATTTTTTTACATTGAGTTTAAGGCAGTGACTTTGGCACCTACCATTTGTTTGCGTAAGACCCTCTTGTAGGATGATGACATCATTTGGGGATTTTATGACCGCTCCCAGTTTGCAGTTGTCAGCAGACTTTGTCAGCCACAGACCTTCAGTTTTTGCTTGTACTTTGGAGAAATAGATTCTGAATGGTAGAGGTCCCAGGACTGATTCCTGTGGAACACCACTGGTTACAGGTCTGCTGTTGTAGGTGGAGTCCCCCATTTTGAATGTATGGGTTCTATTGATGAGCCAGTTAGTGACCCACCTAATGATATAAAGCTTGATATCTAGCTGGGTGAGTTTGTCAATAATGCCTGAGTGGGGAATAGTGTCAAAAGTCTTGTTGAAGTCCAGGTAGGCTGTATGTAGAGTTTTCCTCTCATCCAGGGCTCTGGTGACTGTCTTGAATAAGTCCACCCAGGAGCGGCCTTAGCTCAACTGGTGCCCTTGGCAAAAGGGGTCCACGACGCCCCCCAGTACACCACCTGGTGCCCCCATCCTGGTCTAACTACATTAAATAAATACTGGAAAAGTGCCCCTGCTAGAGCGGCGGCCGCCTAGTTGGCCTATGCCTAAGGCTGGCTATGAGTCCACCAGGTTTAACAGGCATGATATCCCTTTGACAAATCCAAACTGAGTAGGGTCAAGTATTTTACTGTATTAGGATCATATCCCCTTCAAGCAAACGTTAGTCCAGTTTACTGATTTTGGTCAAACTCCTGTTCTGTTGTAGTTTCTTTGCAGTCTCAGTAGTTCTCCGTATGGCATGAAAGCTGCTACTATGTAAACTAGGGGTCTCCTGGTCTCACCTTTACATGTCTGCTGATAATTACCTCTGCATCTGGTTTACTTTTTAAATCCAGGTCCAAAACCAAAACTATATTAGAATTACAGTGGGCTGAAAGATAGATCCCCGGTTATTGCTGTTGATAGTTTTCCCATGTGTATCAACTGTCCAGATTTCAGTAGAATGCCCAGATTTCTGTCTCATATCTGTGGTCTGCTCCTCTTAAAACTTGTGTTTTTCTGGCAAACTACAGAGGATTGAGGTCACTAAATAATGGCATACATTTGAGTTTCTGGTTTCATATCCTTCAGAAAATGCAAGCCAACATAAAACCTGTTATTCTAACAAAGTTCTAAGAGCAATATTTAAAATCTGTCTCTATTTTTTGCCCCCCCCCCCATTATCTAAGGTTTGGTCCAGATTTCTTGTATTAGGAAGTTGAGAGGTATGCTCTCCTCTATTTATTTATTTTTGATTGACTTGTATCTCCCTTCCAAAAGAACATGAGATCATGTATAAAATGGAAATACTGCACTATGTTAACAGTCATATTATGTTTTTGTATAAATATTATGCTTCATATACCAGCTTTTTCATGGGGAATTTGAAGGGACAAAACCTGCTGCATTGGTGTACCTTTGGTTTATTTATAAAATAATTATTAAAGTGAAATCAGTTATTTCTTCTGGAAAAAGTACAACAAACTGAGTCATTACTAATAGCATTCTGTAACCAGCCTTTTTGCTTTCACTTGTCTAATTAAATTAATGCCAGTATTCTGGTTATGACATCTGACGAAATTCATCTGTAATGATTTTTTTCTGTCTGAAACTCTGTAACTTCTGTAATAGATCTCTGCTTTTTTTTCAATATTAGTGGTCATTTCAGAACACAACATGAATGACATTACTAACATCTTCTAAGATGGGAACTGAATCTGCTAATGATTTTTATTTTTTGTGAATCTCGGGCAAGTTGTTATAGTACTCTAACATTGCATTGTTATGGTATGCTGATGTTCTAGCATATTCATTCAAGCATTCTCTAGCTATCTTGTTAATCCAGTCAGAGTTAAGATAGAGATGGAACCTGTCCCAACAGATAGTATGTTCAGAGCTTGGAACATAATCCTGTTTGTGGTGCCAGTCCATTGCAAGATGCTCGCATGCACTCTTGTGTGGCACAAAGACAATCTAGAGGGTCACTGGTCCACCTACTCGCATGCCTTTTAGGAGGTTGGAGGAAAACATTTACTAAATACACCTCTTATAGCTTTTCTGTGCCTGTCATGCTTTCAGCTCTACGGGTAATGGTGGTGGTGGTGTCTTAGTTTTTGTCAGGAATTTCCTCCCTTCTGAAGTGATACACAGTGACACTCCCACGGAGCTCACTGAAATTCTGCTTACACTAGGGAAGTTGAACTTTCAGGTTACAGCTTGTTACCAGTCCCCTTCCATGTTACCATAGGATCATGATAAGTTCCTGTCAGTTGTAGAAAACATCCATTTTGGAGGTGGATATCTAGTCCTCAATTACTTCAGCTTCCTCTCTATAGACCATAGGACTTGTATGTAGAATGTTCTTAGATATGGAAATTGAGAATTCACCTGATACATTTGTCCATAACCCCATTCGGAGATAATGTCATGGATGCAGTTCTCACTAACTCTGCTCTGGCCTGCTCCCTGGCCATGGTTGGTCTGTTAATTTTTAAGTCCGTTCACAGGCTGGTTACCTCTACCCTCACAATTTCCTCCCCGTGGTTACTGATATCAATCTCTTTAGGGACTTCAAAACAATCTAATACCTTTTTCAAATGTATGATGAAATCACAAAATTCTCCCATGCTACCCCCAGAATGAACCTGGGATATGCAGACAACTGTACCAAGGATCTTTATGCTCATTTACATAAATGCATTGCAAGGGCTGTCTCCACAAGACCAGTTACAGAAACCACATTCAGTAACAGACCTCCCTGGAGGTCATAAGATACAAATAAACTTTACAACAGGGGACAAAAAGCTGCTTAGACATCCTTGTAAGGCTAAAACTGCCTCATCGCAATGACAATATAAAATGCATCAGTAAGAAACTGAAGGCAATTATTAAGACCAACAAAGCTTCTCGTGGACATTGGATAGGTTTTGAGTCTAAGGATAATTATGTATCCTTTAGCTACATTAGTAAACTAAAGAATAATTTGCATCACTGCTCAGAATTATCTGTAATGGTACCTCCTATTTAAATCCTAGTGACATCATCAACATATTGGCTAAGAAGTTTGCTGAAAATTTCTTTTCCAAAGCTATCATCTCCACCCCAAACATACCTGAGTTATTCTTCACTATCTCCAAGTATTGTGTCGTTATTCAAGACCAAAAGTACTACTACAACCCGACAACACATCAAGTTGCTAGTCATATACATAAATTGTTCAATCTAAACCTTACCACAGGCTGTGTTCCTGAATAATAGCACACTGTGGTTTTGGTGCCCATTCATAAGGATAGCCCCACCACTGACCCAGGTAACTATAGACTCGTTAGCCTGAATAGTCTTGTCTAAAAAGCCATGGAATGCATCATGACTGACCCCATAAACCAGAACATTAAGAATTTAACCAGGCTCAATGCACAACCATTTGGATTTGTTAAGGGCAGGTCAAGTCTTCTCAGCCTTGTGAACGTCTTGGAAGTGGTCATGCAGAGTATGAACTATGGTCACACTGTTCACACTGCCTTTGTGGATTTAACTAAATCATGTATTACAGTATGACACAATGGGATTGTAAGTAAGCTAATAGCATTTAACATAGGGCCTTGTGTGGTAACACGGACTACAAATTGGCTCAACAAGAGAATGCATGTTGTCAGGATCAGTGATGTCTCCTCAGTTGGAAAAGGTGACCATTACAGTTCTCCAAGGGTCCATATTGGGCCCTCTCCTTTTTGACATTTGTTTATGTGATCTCAGCATTGACAACAAAGATCACTAGTTGACTAAGTTCACCAAAGATTGTAAGTTTAATGTAATTATCAAATCAAATGATTCCTTTTCCAAGTGAAACTATCATGTGTTAACAGCTAGTGCATTCAGAAAGGGCTAAAATTAAAAATGATAAGAAATGCAGCATCATCTCCTTCAGAAAACTGCAAATTGCTACCACCTGCTGCATCAATTATATCCCATTCTTAAATGAGTATGTCTTCAGAGAGCTGTGCTTGTCTCCCTCTCCCTTGATCACCATGTAACAAATGTAGTCAGGGAGTCCTTTATCACAACTAATCAATGAGGGCATCTCTTCCAGAATTAAGAACGTTATTGTTCACCTGTTTTCTGCACTGTTTAGACCTATTGTAAAATATAATACACCCACCCTTTGGCATGTATTTTACTAGACATACAAAAACATTTGAAAGAATGAAGAAGTTTCTAACAAAAAGAATTTCAGCCCTCAAGAATCTTTGCTGTTAGGAAATGTAGGAATCATTCTTACTTTATTCACTGTCATACAGATTTTTTTAAACAAAAAAGTCTTTATTGAATTATCACTTATGACATAAGCAGTCCTATATTTATATGAATGAAAACACCATATTGACCTATTTTAGTTGCAAACATTATACATCCCATATAATCTTCTACACAGTTATTGTCAATTGAACATAACTCAGTCAATTCCTGCCTTTTCTTAAACCTCTTTCTTTCTCCAAAACATTATTCTGTATGTATTTTCCCACAATTCCCATTATTTGTGTAATTTGTTTCTATCCTTTTCTAAAGATCCCAATTCCAGTTATTACTGTTACTATATGCATTACTTCTAATGTGGTTGGTTTAGACTATGATTTCCATTTTTAGTAATTGTTTTTGGCAACCACCAGAATTAAATTTAGCAAGACCTTACCATATCTAGGCAATTCTGATTTTGTATCACGGATAATTTCCTTAGTTAAACCAATTTGCTCACCCAGTATGTCTCACAGAGTAGTCTGCAGGGAATTTTTAAAGTCTGCCAGTTCATTTCACTCACAAAAATGTGTTTCCAATTGCCTCTTTCTTCTTCATCACATCTCCATCATTTGCAATCTACCTGAGGAAAGATTATTTGTAGTCTGCTTGGGGTATAAAAATGCCTATGCAAACACTTCCAAGCAAAAATCCTAAATATTCTAGACTTTATTGCATATTTGGGAGCCATGCACATTTCCTCCTATTTTTTCTTTGTGAATTGTGTTTATCCATTGTCTCTTCCCAAACCTTTCTAACCCTCTTTGATTGATTGCTATAATTAACATGCAAAATGTTATATGCTCTGCTAATTATCCCTTTTTTAACAGAAGCTTTTGTTGGGCATTCTACTAAAAACTCTACCAGCGCTGGTCTTTCACTTAGGATTCCCTATTTCTTTCTCTTTGCCTGTACTCTGGTATCAATCCTTGATAGGGAAGCACTCTCTAGCCTGCAATCCAAATATATTCTTGGCCTATTCCCATTCTTTTACCTTTCCCTCTCTAATTATTTGTTCCAAATACCTTGTTTACTTTGCCAGTTTTCTCAAGTGAATTCCAGCCCCCTCTTGCCTATACTCTGTAGCACCCAAATGCAGTCATCCCTATTGGCAGAATCTCCTTTCTCCATTCCTGTGTTGGCTTAGTTTTTAGAATACTTTCCGCTACTTTATGATTATAATATTCAATATGGCTGTTGTTTTTTCCTTAAGGATCTGCATCCAGAATCCCTGTCTCTCTGTATTCATTGAGCTTCCCCCATTTCATCATCCTTTTCTACTTTGAATGGTGGCTTTCTGCTTGTGCTTTAACAAATGTGTAGCTCTGAAATATACCTTTTATTCAGGTAATCCAGTACCACCTTGTATATTGGACGGATCAACTTACCCACTTGACTCTTGCCCTCTTCCCCTCCCAGATAAAATCCTTCAACTCTTTATTAATCGCTATCCACACCTTCTCCTCTGGTTGATAAACATATTCCTGAGCTGTGTATAAAATTAAAGGGACTGAAACATTTTCACTGCTTGTATCTTGCTTTCCATATCCATAAAACAGAGCTTCCAGTTTCTCAGTTTTTTTTATTATCTTTTGTTTAGTCTCTTCCCACATATCCTTAGCTGCCTTAACAGAATAATTTTAACCCATACCCCTAAGTACTTCATTTTATCATGTCCCCATAAATACAGATATTGCTGAACCAATTTGTGTGTGAGTATATAGTTTACAGTTATTGCCTTTGTTTTTACCTTCATTAATTTTGTATTCTTGAAAAGACTTGAAACTATCTCAGAATGTTTCACAACAATGAAATGTCCTTTTCTGGTTTTATCATTTACAAAAAATATCAGCTGTAAATAAAGCCATCTTTTGTTGTTTACCATACCAATTATATCCTTGAATTTCTGAGTCCCTTTATTTTCTTTGACAATGATTCTAAATATAATGCAAATAATAAAGGGAAAGAGGACAACCTTACCTGATTCCTGTGTTCAAATAGAACTTACCAGAGAGGAATCCCCCCCCCCCCCCACACACACACACACACAATTTCCACCTACAGGCCGTCATATATCCTCCTAATTAACCTTATTATTGTGACATGGAATGACTTCCATGGTGGTGCAGCTGTAGCATTGTTGCCTCTCAGCAAGAGGTTCTCCCGTTCGATTCTCAGCTTGGGTTGAGAGTGCCTTCTGTGTGGAGTCTGCATGTCCTCTCCGTGGTCGAGTGGGCGTTGGAAAGACATGCGTTGAATGGGCGTGCCTTCGTTGAAGGTTGGGCATCGGGCTGGCGACTCAACACCATAAAAAAACAACTGCCAATCATTAGCGGACCGGAGTTCCGCTGTGGTGACCCCTAACCGGGAAAAGCCAAAAGACAACAACAACATTGTGTCATGGAATGCAAATGGTTCCATTGTCCTACTCATAAAATCCCAGCTTATTCTGTTGAATGCTTTTACTGCATCAAGACCCACCAACAACAGTGGTATTTTCTGGATCACTGTCATGCAGACTCTTGAGGGGAAACCTGTGCTTTGCTTTCCATGCCATCAGGGATCTCATTATTTGAGATCTCCTTTATCTTGACATGTCAAGTAGTGCATCCAACACTAGAACAAAACATAATCTACATAAGGTGATAACTAAAACTAAGTGGAGAAGTAGAAAAAAGTGGCTCATCTTTAGCGTTTTTCTTTGCTCTGTAATAGACTCCTCGTGCATATTAAGTAGTGTGATTCCCTGTCTGTCTTCAAACATAGCATAGACAATTGGATCTGTACTCTAAAATGCACTCTGGGACTTGCAGGCCTTGCCATCCTTGAAAAGAATAGTAAAGCCTATGGGTGGTTATTGGCAGTGCACTTAGACTTATGATCTAATAGTCTTGTATCTCCTACGATTCTTATAATTGTTGACCAATAGAACACACACCTCATGTTTTTCACAACATTCATGCTGAATCTCGGGATGGTTCACAGCAGTTCTGACTACCCCTTGTCCACCTTCCTACAGAGATGGTTGGTGAGAGTTTCTCCCTTCCTGCTCCATAGTAGCTTTCTATTATCCAAGGAATGTGAACAAGAGAGAACATAACCATAGCTGTCCCCACCTAGCCACCTTTGATGCCCTTAATTGATCTGTTTCCCATCACAACCCTGAGACAAGAAAGGAGGTACAAAAGTTTCTTAAAAAGAGACATCCAGTAGGTCCCTCAGGACTAGTAAGTGCTCAGATATTATTCTATATTCCTTTTTATACTGAAAAAAGACCAGGTACTCAGGCCCATTCCAGTCTTAAATAATCTAAGCACTTGTATACCAAGAGTCCTAAACATGGTCATATTTATTTATTTATTTATTTATTTTATTTTACATTTGTTGAATGGGCTAGTCTAGCTAGATACATGTCCATTTTCAGTAGAGGCCCAGGGAGATAAGCTCCAAACATAAAAACATTATAAAAATAGAAATTATGAAATAAAATTACAAAATAGAAATTACAAAATAAAAATTCACTACTTACACTGAATAGCTATCATGTGGAGATATGCTCCAAAACATAGCAAAATTACTGTATATGATACTTAAAGTTACTAAGGTTCTACTATATAAGAGAATTTAATAGTGTATGGGTTATAATTAAATAAAAAGTTTGTCTAAGAAGAGGAAAAGTAGTTTAGAGTTTTTGCATGGGTGTTAGATATAAGGAGATACAGGTACACTTGTGGTACTAATGTTGCCATTTGTAAGTCAAAGTAGGGGAACTAGAGATGTAGGTAGAGAAAAAAGATACATATGAGGGCTGAATAAAGTTATCTTCTAGGATTAAAGGTTGAGAGGGGACAAAGCCCAGAAGGAGGGCATATAGCAAGAAGAGATAGTAATAGGAAAAGTAAGGTTTAGTCGGGTTTAGTGCAGGGACAGAGCCAATGATTTTTCATGTGTTCTTTGAGGTGTTTTTTGTAGAGAGATGTAGATGAGAGAGATGTGAGTGACATAGGAAGCTTGTTCCATATTTTTCCCACAACGTTGGTAAAAAGGGAGTCTCCAGCTTTGTTATTAGATTTGATATGGGCGATTAGTAGCTTATTAGCTGAACGGAGTGTCGCTAGATTTTTATATGGGGAGATTAAGTTAGAGAGGATTGGAGTATTATTTGGGTGATGAAGGATTTTTTGTGTGATCACTAGTTGATTATACACCAGCTGGTTTTGTAGTTCAGACCACACAAGTTGTTTAAGGTTGTGACAGTGGTGGGTTCTAAAATGGGTGCCATTGGCAAATCTTGCTATATTGTTATAGCTAGTTTCGAGCTTATTTAGATTAGATTTCGATAGATTGGTATATATATATATAGGAGAGGCATAGAATAGGGTAGAAGTGAGATGGGTCTGGGCAATGGTGGTTCTAGTTAGAGGTGTGAGGTAAGGTTTAATTCTATACAAGGAGCCAAGTTTTTTATTGACCATCAGTATAGTATTGTTGATATGATCGTCATAGCTGAGGTTATCTATATAATGCCCAGGAGATGTGTAGTAGTATCAGGGGTAATAGTGGTACCGTTGTTAGAGGTAATTGTGAAGTGGATGGATGGGGACTTTTGGGTGGGATCAAAGAGTAACAATTTTGTTTTTTTAGGGTTAAGGAGGAGGCAATGGTCAGTAAACCAATTTTCAACAGTGTTAAATACTGTTTGGGTAAGGGTTTGAAGAGAGATAGATGAATTAGAAGAACATATTAGAGTGGAGTCATCAGCATATTGAATACAGGTGGCTTGAGGAAAAACAGTATTGAGGACATTAATGAAAATGGAAAATAAAAGAGGGCCTAATATAGAGCCTTGAGGGACTCCGATGTTTACGGGGAGGGGTGTAGATAGGTTATTATCCCATAGCACTGCTTGATGTCTGTTTTTTAGATAGGATGTATATTGCTTGAGGGTCAAGAGATTGTGCTTTCAGCACACCGATTAGTAAGTTATGGTTAACTATATCAAAGGCTTTTGATGGGTCAATAAGTAATGCGGAGGACAGAGAATTATTATTTCGATTTCTGTTTATACAGTCAGCAAAAGTTAGCAGGGCAGTGGTTGTACTATGAAAGGGCATAAAGCCGTGCTGGCAATTGGCAAGTAAATTGTTGTCGAGCAGGTGTTGAAGTAGTTGATGTTGAATACATTTTTCCATTATTTTGGCAAGTGGGGGGAGTAATGCAATTGGACGGAAATTGGAGATATCAGTGGATTTGCCTCCTTTATGTAAAGGGATAATGTGGGAGACATTCCATATGGATGGGATGCTACCTTCTATGATGGTACAGTTTATAAGGATGGATATGGGATAAGCTATGACTTTGGAAGCTATTTGAAGATATTCAGCTGGCAGGTGGTCAGCAGAAGGGGTACAAGGCTTGAGGTTTTGAAAGAGTTTGCAGATAAAGGATGTTGGTACAGGTTGTATGTGGAAGGAGGGCACTGGACTATTTATATTTTGTAACGAGTTGGGAGGACTGGGAGGGAGTGTCTTTGCAAGATTTTGAATAATTTCAGTGAAGTAATTATTGAAGGCATCAGCTATTTGCAAAGGATTATCATGAGGAATTGAAGTTGGGGCTGGAGTTTTGGAATGTCCTGGTTGGAGAAGTTTATTGATGCCTGACCAGAACTTTTGTGGATTTTTTTGTATGAGATTGTTGAAGGTGGTGATAATAATTTTTTTTGTCTAAGTTAATGTCCTTTTTGGTTGCATTTCTTAGCTGTTTAAAGAGTAGATGGTCTGCAGAGCTCTTAGTGGCTCTCCATTTGGCCCATATTTTGTTTCGTAGGAACATTTTTTCCTTGGTTTGTTGTGTGAGCCATGGAGCTGCTTTGGTCCTGATTCGGAAGGATCGAAGGGGGGCATGGAGATCCAGGATTTGTAGGAATTTAGTATTAAAGTAAGAAACAGCTTCATCTAGTTTGAGGTGCTTCAGAGGTGACCAGTTACAGGCTTTTAGTTCATTTTGAATGTTATCTGCTTGGAAGTGTTTTTTTGTATGAAAGGTTATAAAGGTGTTATTGGTAGGATTATGAGCCTTTTGCCTTATTATATAGGTTAAAACATGGTCGCTAATGTCATCAGGTAGTGTTCCTGGTATATAGGTTTCAGGATGACTGTTTACAAGGATCCAGTCAAGAGTGGTTTCTTTATTACTAGGTTTGTGAATTCTTGTGGGGGGGGGTGTTTATTATTTGGGTGAAACCATGAAGATTAATGTGGGTACTAGGATTAGGGGAGCTATAGGTAGTCCAGTCAATATTAAAGTCACCTAGTATCATTGTTTCTTGAGGAAGTAGGGTGGAGAGGTTACTAAGAATATTTTCTAGAGTTGTAGTATTATTTCCAGGTAGGATGTAGGTACAGATTATGAAAATAGATTAGATTTTTTTTTTTAATCGTACAAGTATTCAGAGGGAACTAGATGTGCTCTTTGGACCTTTATGCCACTTACCTGTACATAGTGATTGGTGAGTAGTCAAAGTGTTTCCTGCACTTATGGCTAGATGCACTCACTGGCACTTTCAACCTTCCTTTTTAGTTCTGCTTTAGCATGAGAGAGTTCAATATCCGCATGTCAGGGATAAGGCTGATCTGATGGTGCATACTACAAAATGTTCCATATTTGGATGAGTCAGTCCTCGTGGTTGCTTTGACAGGCAGTCTTCTCATACAGATTGAGTATCTCATGCATATCTTTAATTTCTTAGCTGTCATTGTGAACTTAGCAGAATCTGAGATAGTGATGATTAATGTGTTGACACTCACAGGCTGATGCTTATCATAAGATCACTGTTGCAGTAGCCTAAGCTATATGCGACATATCGTTCCAGGACTGGACATCCATCTTGCTACCAAACCTTTATGGCCTTCCACATGCTTGTATAACCATTAGAGAGCTTTGGGGCAAGAGACTATAAAGGAAGACATATGTCCAATAACAATCAGAATTTTCTTTCCACTGAAGCAACCAACATTTCTCACTGCTCTGCGACTTTGTGGGTTAGATGGTTTGATAGTTTTTCTTCAAAGTGGGCAGATATGTACCCCACTGGGGACTACCTTCCATTTTTGTGAGAAAAGTATTTTGTTTTTCTAGATATGTGTCTAAGAGAAATGAGAAGTGTTCATGTGTTTGACAAACACCTACAAAGTTCACTACACATCTTGCCTTGTTCATTTAGGGGAGGAACATGACAGTCATTGTTGTTCAGTTTGTTTGTCTATTATTTCTAAAACAGTGAGAAGCAGGTATAGTACCTTTTGTTACATTTTAAAAATCAAAAGTTAAAGGCATGTATTTCTAGTTTAATGGATGAGGATTCCAACTCCTTGGACATTACTACCCCTGTTACCAAGAAAAGTGTCCAGGAAGGTTCAGTTTCCTGTCCGGTTTCCTTTTTGCCTTGGCCTTTGATGGGTAACTCTGCTGATGCCATCTTTGAGCCCTTGGACTATCTGTTGGCTTCTCTTGACTCTGCAGAGCCTGCTTCGCGGGAAGCCACTAAGATCAGAGGGGAAGGCACATCTTCAAGGCAACTCATATGTCTGCTTTGGGAAGGGGAAATCCACTCTTGCCAGCATCGTAGGAGGAAGTAGACATTATTCCTTCAGGACCACCTTGAGGAGTCAAGTTTCTTGGAAGATGACCAGACGTTTTGAGTGTTCCTTTTTTGGTAGATATTCCAATAAAGAGGAAGCACAAACTGAAATATACTACTGCTCCCTGGCCCCCTTAAGTTAAGGAAATGAAAGACGATTGTTTTGCCTTGGCCAAAGGCTTATTTAAACCACTTTAATCACTACAATATGAGTCTTCCCATATTACTAAAAGGAAAAGAGTTCTCCCTCACCATCAGATTCTGATTCAGAGTCTGAGGTACAGGAGATTGAATTAGATTATGCTTTACAAGTGGAGGCTGAAGAAAACGTTTCTTTAGATTCCCCAGCAGTGAAGTTATCTTTTCCTGACACTATTGATGAGAGAAAGGATTTGTTTAAGTGGGAACAATAAGAAGTATTAGAGATCTATCAATGATATTATGAACTTCTACTGATGGATTCCACTCAACCATTACCTGTTCACCCTGTACTGGCGGCCTTAGAGGATGCCTTCATTGCAGTCAGCAGTTCTGTTGAGTCATCCTCCAGCTTCTAGGAAATCTAATTGGTTACATGAAGTTCCACAGACTCAAAAATTAATCCTAGGACAGATCCTGCAGTTGTTTCCCTTTCAAAGCCAACAATGTCTAAACATCTCATAGCAGCTAACCCCATTCCATCAAGTAAAGGTGGAAGAGCTTTTGATAGATTTGTAAGGAAGGTGTAAACCTCTTCCACTTTAGCCATCAGAACAGTAAATTTTCAAGCTCAGTTCTTTCTTCTGACTTCCTTTGACAATATGAAAAAGTTAATTGTTTATCTTCCATCATTTAACACCAGGGAGTCTTTGAACTTCTTACGTTCATCTGTGTCTCATGTCACTAAACGCTTTCTTAAATGTTCCTATGACACTGTGGATGCCTGCTCCCAGGCAGCTGCAGCTGTTTGCTTGCCTGTATTCCCAGAATTTACCAGAGGGCATAAAAGCTGAACTTCTGAATATACATCTGGATAAAGAATTATTTGAGTTTTCCCCTGCGGACATCAACATCCTCAAATGTTTGATAAAAGGTGGAAGTTAATTCAGGGGGTTTCTCAGTTTTTAATCCCTTATCCCCAATTGTAAAAGAAATTTTCCTTCTAGTCCATAATCATTTTATAGAATGCATTGTAAGCATTCCCAACAAAAATGGGCAAACAAACTTTCATGACCCAATGGAAGGGAGGTGCTAAAAATAAAGAACTGCCTTCCCAAGGAAAGGACACTCTAAAAAAGCAGAGTGACTATCTATCCCATCAACATCTTTCCACTCCCCACTCTGGCAGCCTACTAAAGCTTTCTCAAAACCTAGGTCTTCACAACTTCAAGATGGCTGCACATTGACTAACAGTTTAATTCTGGCTCTCCCGGTATGAAAACTAAAATTCAGCAGAGAAAGCCAGTAACTTATATTTCTGTGTAAATTTCAGTAACTGGTTTGTAAGTCCACTGCCTGGATGCCAGGAACAAAGAAATACAGAGGACCTGAAAGATAATCACATACAAAATGTGAGGAAAAACACTGACTGAGAAGAATACTGCAGCTGTTCAGCAAAAAGCACTGCAAGCACCAGACATGACTTCCAGTAACCTAGAGGAAAGTATATGAGAACTGCACACAGACCTGATTAAAACAAATGACACACTGATGGAGTATATCATCTCAAATAAACGGCTGTAAAAATAGAAGAAGCTTTAAACAGATATTCAGATGACATGATAAAACTGCAAAAATCAAAGATCGAAATGAAAAGGCTGGCTAAATATGAGACTCCTCAAGAAGAGATGCTTCAAAAAATGGACTTAGAGAACAGAGCATGTAGGGAAAACCTGTGGTTTTCTACCATACCAGAGAAGCTTGAAGGAACAGACTGTATTGATTTTCTGAAAGCACAAATAAGCAGCTGGACTGGTATGCCACAGCAGTTGTTAATTGAAAGAGCACATTGTATGTATGCTCCAAACCTAGCTATGAAAAATCAACCTAGACCTTTACTCGTAAAGATGCCAATCCAGCCAGCAGAAAGAGTTGATTCTGACAAAACTCTGATTGAAGTGCAAAGTACTAAAAGTGAGAGACAGCAGAGTGTTTGTAGAGAATGATTACTCATGGTACACTTTGCAGAGAAGGAGTTAATTTATTCCACTGTTCAGGGACTGTTGAACAACAGCCATGAAATTCAAACTGTTGTACCCAGCTGTCTTCAAAATATTATTTCCGAGAGGGACAAAATCATTTTCGATGAATTACAGGCTAAGGAGGAAATACAAACGTTTGTCCAACAAAACATGAGCTGTGAAACAGAAGGAGACTCCACTTCTTGTTCTTCTGGTAATAAAAGAAAACAGAAAGACTGTGCCAGTGAAACCCTTTCCAATGTTTCAATGGAAAATATTTGAGGGAAGGAAAAAAGCACAAGAGTTGACTAGAAGAACAGTTGGAAATGAAGCAGCTACAGAACTTGGGAGACGGGGATGAACAGAAATAAAACTAGTAACTTAGAAAGTGAAAACATGGAATTACAAAGCAATTATTACATTTGTGAAACATGACAGAACAAGAAAATCTGGAAATATTGGATTGTTTTGAACTTTGTTAAACTTTTAGGTGATTGTAAAGCATATGGCTACATCATGTCATTAATGTTTGGAAAAACACTTGGGAGTGGGGAAGGGAAGGGAAGGGAGAAAGGTGTCGTTAAAAAAATCTTAATAGTGATATTAAGTGGATGATTTTCTTTGCAAGCTATAAGTTAAAGCTTTCTCAGTTATTTTAAGTGTAATAGGAAAACTAAAG
This sequence comes from Protopterus annectens, assembly GCF_019279795.1. NCBI lineage: Eukaryota > Metazoa > Chordata > Ceratodontiformes > Protopteridae > Protopterus > Protopterus annectens. The sequence goes on along the minus strand of NC_056741.1, from coordinate 233,551,449 downwards.
TAAACAGGTGCTCCTGTTTTTCTCCCTTTTTCTCTTTTTTCTCCTTGACATTTAAGAAATGTAAGCAGTGCAGTGTGAAAAAAAAGAAGAAACGTCTGGTCAAAAGAGGATGCCATAAGAAAACCTGATGTACTTTTTCTCATTCTTGCATAGGGGAATGGTTGCATTAAGGCCCTTAGCTTGAACTAGTAACATGTTTTAAGAAAAAGCAAGTACATGAAAAAAGAAAACTGAATATTGTAAAGCTTTTTCTAGCAAATAAATGTATTATTAGTAGCAACTTAGTATCTCGTCCTCATGTCTGCATAGAGACAATCTGATAAAGAGAAATGGCTAAGAGATAATGTTTTCTGAAACTATTCAAATATTTTCACAGTTGAGAGAGCTATGAAGATAAGACAAAACCAGACAGCACTTAGTAGAAGCACAGTGCCCTAGCACAGATAACCTTTCTTTTGGGTTAACACAAGTCTTTCAGTCTGGCTGTCAGTATGGGACATTTGTTCCTACTAGGAAGGTAAGACTTCAAAATTTGAAGATGTACATAGTTTTGTGTATTTGTATTAAGGTAATAGGTTTTATGGGGCTATTGAGTGTGTTTTTTTTTGTTTGAGTGCTTTCAATAAAACAAAATGTTTTTAAGATGTGACATAGGCTCAGATGCATATGACAAGAAACAACTATATAAAAAGATCAGCTTACCAAACAGTGTATGCATGTAACACAAAAATTGGAGCTAAACATTTAACAAAAAAACTGTTTTGCATAAAATGTGGTAATAATAACTTTTTATCACAATGATGCTTTCTGTATTGTTTTTAAATGTCAATGGTCTCACAGATAAATGCAAAAAATAAAGAGTAGTAAACTATATTAAAATGTGGAGTGGAAATAACTATGCACAGGAGACATGCTTTGAAAGAACTGAACATGTGAATTTGATATAGAAAGGTTTTCAGGATGGTTATTCAGCAGAATACCTGGGACAAAAGAAAAGAGGAGTACTTATATTAATTGCAAGAGGAGCTCCAATAGTGATAGAAGAAGATAAAAAAGATAATAATGGTAAATTTGTAGTAATTAGGTGCTACTGGCAAGGAAAGAGAATTACAATGACATGTATTTATATTCCACCTAAAACTGCTATAATGGAGCATAAGAAAATTCTGTGAGAAATAATCAGCTTTCAGCAAGGGATATTACTTATAGTTGAAGATTGGAATTTGATTTGCAGCAGTGAAGATGTGTCTTAGGGGCCCAGAAGAGAAGAAATTTATGAAAATATTTGGCATGGAAGATCAGAATTCAGTACTGGGAGTGCTGAGTAAATTTACATATTGTTCCCCAAATATAAAAACTGGGCTAGGCTAGACAGAATTTACGTTTCATAGGAACATGTGCATTTAATTGAAAGTGTTGATATGAACCCAATAACGTTTTCAGATCATGTGCCCAGCAATAACTAAAACAAAAACACAGGGTAATGAAGTAAAAATGAACTTGCGCTTTCCCACCTGTCTGTTAACAAGAGAAGAATGTAAGGAATGGGTGGTGGAAATTATTCAGGAGCTATTAGAGAAGATAGAAATTTCTTTGGAAAATGTAGCTAGGGAGTGGGATAAAATTAAAATGGAGTTTAACAATAGGGTGAAAATAAAAGAAAGGTGGATATGGTTAAGAAGTGACAAGAATTATTTAGAGGGACTGACAACTGTTAAAGTACTGCAGAATAGGGGGATTCTTGCAGAACAAGAAGAGGAGCAACTGCAGAATGCTAAACAGAAATTAAGGGATTACCTAAATAATATGTATGGGTTTGGAAGGATTGTTGTTAAGCAACTTTTAGCACAAAGTAGAAAGGGCTATTGCATAGCTCAGAGGGCCTATAAAAAGGAAGATAAGAGATCCTTTAGAGGTATTAGAAATATTCTGGAAATTCGATGAAAGTCTGTATAATGCAGAGAAATATGGAAATTAAGAAAAGGTGCAAATGGAAATGTTTATGGAAGAGTTAAATATGCCAAGGTTAAGGGTATATGAGGCTCAATTACTAACAGTTTGGATAGGAGATGAGGTAAAAATGGTGATGTATAACCAATCCACAAGTAAGTCCTCAGGAATAGATGGTATTCCTGTGGAAGTTTGGAAGTTAAGAGGAATTAAAACTGATAAAGATCTGGAAGGTTTCGTTTAACAGTGTTTTAAGAGGCAGAGAAGTACCAACACCCTAGAAGAAAGCATGGTAGGTGTAATACCTAAAGAGGGTAAAGATCCATCATATCCAGCTTCGTACAGGTAGATTTCAATACTAAACGTTGATTGGGGTGGGGGAAGGCAAACATTTGACAACATTAGCAGAACATTGATGATCCATAGGGGGTAGAATGTTAGAAAATACCACTGTTGTTGGGAATCTTGATTCAGAGTAAGCTGGGACTTTATGAGCAGGGCAATGTACGCATTTACATTCCCTGATAAAATTCTAAGGTTAATTAGGAGGAGGTATGAGGGATTGGAGGTGAAAATTAAAGTGTGTGGGTTCCTTTCTGATAATTTCTGCTTTAGCTTAGGAGTCAGGCAGGGCTGTCCTCTCTCCCCTATGTCACTTGTCGTATATTTAGAACCATTGGCAAAGAAAATAAGGGACAATAAAATCACATGTTTAAATACAAGCCCAGGACATCACATGACCCGCAGCCAAGGTCATATGTCATGAAATAATACAAACTTACAATAAACAAATAAAAAAGACATATTGTTAATAAAACTGCATAAAAATGTGCTTACTCAATAAAATATCATATTATTCACCATATTCAGAGTATATACTTGCTAATAAATGTTATTATTTTAACCGTGTGTGCTGTATTTTAGTCAGAACAGGCTTTAATGAAACACTTGCATTCAATCCTGGTGCCACATCTGCTGCTAGTCTTACAATCCAATCATATTCTCTATTGTCTAACAAATTACATAAGTCCCCCCCCCTTTTTGACACACTAACAGTGTCTATAACCCTAAACTTAAAAGTGTGAGATATACCATAACTTTTTACATGCTTAGATAAAGCATTCGTGTCACTCCCATTCCTTATGTTGGATTTATGTTCTATAATCCTGTCTTTAAGTTTTCTAGTAGTTTTTCCAACATAAAAGGAGGGACAGGTGTCACATGTTGCCAAATAAACAATATTACTTGTTGCACAAGTGGCAAAACAGTTAAAGGTATACACTCTTTTTGAAACAGGGTGAAAAAATGTATTTACAGGACTTAATGGATCACACTGTTGAAAAATGTCTACACAGCAACTACAATTATAACAGGAGAAAGTACCCTTCCTTGATACACCAATAGATGTAGAATTTACACTACCAAAGTCCTTATACGCTAACATACTTTTTATTGTCTTCATGTTTCTATAAGAAAAACACGCTCTATCCCCCACAACCATCCTGATATCATCCTGTGTAAGAAGGACCTTCCAGTATTTTCTAACTATATCTCTCACCGTGGCAGTCATAGTGCTGTAAGAAGTTATATATCTCAGACAAACCCTGCTCACTCAATCTTTCACACAGTGTATTAGATATCTGTAGAAATGTAGGTTTGAAAAGGGTATGTCTATTAGATATAATATATTCACTAATCTCTTGTATCATATGTGATGAATACCCACTATTCTTAAATTCCACACATGCTTCATTAAGTTGCTTCTTAAAAGCATCATCATCAGTATTGAGTCTACTGATGCGAGCCAATTGCGCCTTAACAATGCCCCTAAACACATGTGGAGCATGCATACTTGATGCATATAGGTACCTTCCAGACGATACTTCTTTCCTAAATACTGTGGTGTTGATAACACCTTCCCTCTTAATTAATGTAATATCTAGAAAATTAATGGTGCTAACCAAACATTCATACTTAAACTTTAAAAAACTAGTTGAATTATTCAGAGAAAGAATATAATCCTCTAATTCACTATGGGTGCCTTTCCAAAGAAGGAAACAATCATCCACAAATCTTTGATAAAATAACAAATTTTCATTCAAAAACCTCTCACCATCATTTATATACATTCTCTCCCATTGGGAAAGAACCAGATTGACATAAGTATTTGCTACTGGTGTGCCCATTGCCACACCAGTTTGCTGTAAATAAAATTCGTTATCAAACAAGAATATATTGTTTCTTAGAACCAGGTCTAACAAAATGCAAATATTTTCTATATGTCCGGCTAAAAAACCTGAATATCTCAACAGGAATTCTCTAATGGCATCCAGCCCATAACCATTGGGGATTATAGTAAATAACGATGTAATGTCCATTACCACCATATATACATGTTTACAGGTATCTGTAGCTAGACTCATATTCATATGCCAATTCTTGAGCTTAACTAAAAAATCACTAGAATCTTTAAGCACTGTGTGACAAAACTTTAGTAATGGTTGTAGTTGCCTTTGCAGGTAGAGAGTGATATGGGTTCAGTAATCCACCCATTTCCAGAGACGATAGGTCTCATCGGGGGATTAACCTGTGACTTGCGCAGTTTTGGTATGCCATATAACTGCGGCACTACAGGGCACGGTACTGTAAAGAAGTGAAATAAATCCAACGAAATATCTCCTGTTAACTGTAGGTCATACACACACATATTAACGTAACTAATGCATTTTTTCACTTGTAAAAGTGTAACACGCTTAAACGCTGTATTATCATCCAACAATAAAAGCACTGAACCTATGTAATGTTCTCTCTTCATAATAACAGTTGATCCCCCCTTGTCCGCTTGTTTTATCACAATATGTGAGTTTTCCTTTAATTCATTCAAAGCAATATATTCTGCATAAGTTAAATTATAATTTCTCTTATAATTATTAGTTGCATAAGCCTTCCTGATTGCAACCTCACAGAGATCATTAAAAGCTATAAGTACTGGGGCATAATTAGGTACAAAAACACTGCGTCGTTTACAAACACTAGCATCATATTTGTCATTTTTAAAAATCAACTTCAGTGCTATGGACATTACAAACAACTTTAAATCAGTCAACACTCTCACAATGTCATCTGTAGAGGTTGGAATATATCTTAGTCCTTTTGCCAGAAGCATATAATGCTCTTTTCTCAAAGAGAAATCAGAAAGATCCATAGTACCTGCCATCACCTTCGAGCTATCTTCAATTGTTTTAAAGGACTTTCATTTTTCCGTTTGCCATCCAACGGAGTGGTGGAGTCCCTCTGTTTAGCTCTACCTCTGGATCTGGACCTAGACGTAGCCATCCGCTCCTGCACCCGCTCAGCTTGCTGTAACTGAAAGGGTTTGCTAAAAAAAGTAGATAAACCTTTTTGTTGTAACGCTTGCGTAGTATTTTTGTTACCCAAAGGAGCTGCAACAGCACAAATCTCCGTTGTTTTATTTCCAGTAGCACCCATATCGACAGGACGAGGCGTGATATCCGTTTCTGCAGGCTTAACACAAGTTACGCTGCTGCTCAATGATGACGACGTTAGCTCTTCACTTGGCGCCAATTTTGAAATTCCAGCACTCAAAGCAGGGAAATCATCTAGCGTGTCTAATGATGCTGTGTTCTTTTCCAGCGTAGATGCACGACCTCTGCTGGTGAAGTTAGACCTTACATGTGAGCCCATGGGATCTCTAGAGTTATCATTTTTTTCATTTTTCGGCCAAGAGAATATATTACCAACTTGGTAATCGCCCATGTCACGTAACAGCTTCCTCTTCTTCACAACTTCTAGCCTGTCATCTAATGAGCTCAGTCTGTCTATCATAGACTGATAGGATAATTGCAAATTCTTAAAACAGGACATAGAAAGTAATTCATCTTCCATTATAATAATATCCCTTTTAGTTCATTTTCAATATCCAGAAAAAAGTTGTTCATTAGAGACATATAATCTTGGCTCAACTTTAAGTTGAGACACTGCCACTGCTTTAACAATTCAGGGTATGTATTTCCATAGGAGGGCATTTTTAAGACCCTCAGACCACGCGGAGCTATACCCTTCTCCAGATAGGCAGCAAAGCTGAAACGTTGCAATTGTAGGCGTTTGAATGTACTAACTTTTCTTTCCAGAACTTGTAACTTGTGCTCAAAATCCATTACATTAGTAGATGGCATTTCAGCTGTATTCCCTCTTTCGCCATTAAGCTCTGAGGCAATGTGTAACAGAGGATTGACTTCTTTTTCAACCAGAAATTTGAGTCAATTTTGTAATTCCATCACTGGCTGCTGCAGGCCATCAAAAGATTCCCAACTTCACAGCAGAAGAACAAAGATTTGTAATAACCAACACTGCTGTTAAATAGAACAATGACCAAAAAACCAAACGTTGAGAGCAAAAACCTTTATCAAAAACAAAGCTTTCAGGCCAAAACCCTTTTTCAATGCTTAACAAAAGGTACAATAAAATCACATGTTTAAATAAAAGCCCATGACATCACATGACCCGCAGCCAAGGTCATATGACATGAAATAATACAAACTTACAATAAACAAATAAAAAAGACATATTGTTAATAAAACTGCATAAAAATGTGCTTACTCAATAAAATATTATATTATTCACCATATTCAGAGTATATACTTGCTAATAAATGTTATTATTTTAACCTTGTGTGCTGTATTTTAGTCAAAACAGGCTTTAATGAAACACTTGCATTCATTCCTGGTGCCACATCTGCTGCTAGTCTTACAATCCAATCATATTCTCTATTGTCTAACAAATTACATAAATCCCCCCCCCCCTTTTTGACACACTAACAGTGTCTATAACCCTAAACTTAAAAGTGTGAGATATTCCATAACTTTTTACATGCTTAGATAAAGCATTCGTATCACTCCCATTCCTTATGTTGGATTTATGTTCTATAATCCTGTCTTTAAGTTTTCTAGTAGTTTTTCCAACATAAAAGGAGGGACAGGTGTCACATGTTGCCAAATAAACAATATTACTTGTTACACAAGTGGCAAACGCCTACAATGGCAACGTTTCAGCTTTGCTGCCTATCTGGAGAAGGGTATAGCTCCGCGTGGTCTGAGGGTCTTAAAAATTCCCTCCTATAGAAATACATACCCTGAATTGTTAAAGCAGTGGCAGTGTCTCAAAGTTGAGCCAAGACTATATGTCTCTAATGAACAACTTTTTTCTGGATATTGAAAATGAACTAAAAAGGGATATTATTATAATGGAAGATGAATTACTTTCTATGTCCTGTTTTAAGAATTTGCAATTATCCTATCAGTCTATGATAGACAGACTGAGCTCATTAGATGACAGGCTAGAAGTTGTGAAGAAGAGGAAGCTGTTATGTGACATGGGCGATTACCAAGCTGGTAATATATTCTCTTGGCCGAAAAATGAAAAAAATGATAACTCTAGAGATCCCATGGGCTCACATGTAAGGTCTAACTTCACCAGCAGAGGTCGTGCATCTACGCTGGAAAAGAACACAGCATCATTAGACACGCTAGATGATTTCCCTGCTTTGAGTGCTGGAATTTCAAAATTGGCGCCAAGTGAAGAGCTAACGTCATCGTCATCATTGAGCAGCAGCGTAACTTGTGTTAAGCCTGCAGAAACGGATATCACGCCTCGTCCTATCGATATGGGTGCTACTGGAAATAAAAAAACGGAGATTTGTGCTGTTGCAGCTCCTTTGGGTAATAAAAATACTACGCAAGCGTTACAAAAAAAAGGTTTGTCTACTTTTTTTAGCAAACCCTTTCAGTTACAGCAAGCTGAGCGGGTGCAGGAGCGGATGGCTACGTCTAGGTCCAGATCCAGAGGTAGAGCTAAACAGAGGGACTCCACCACTCCGTTGGATGGCAAACGGAAAAATGAAAGTCCTTTAAAACAATTGAAGATAGCTCGAAGGTGATGGCAGGTACTATGGATCTTTCTGATTTCTCTTTGAGAAAAGAGCATTATATGCTTCTGGCAAAAGGACTAGGATATATTCCAACCTCTACAGAGGACATTGTGAGAGTGTTGACTGATTTAAAGTTGTTTGTAATGTCCATAGCACTGAAGTTGATTTTTAAAAATGACAAATATGATGCTAGTGTTTGTAAACGACGCAGTGTTTTTGTACCTAATTATGCCCCAGTACTTATAGCTTTTAATGATCTCTGTGAGGATGCAATCAGGAAGGCTTATGCAACTAATAATTATAAGAGAAATTATAATTTAACTTATGCAGAATATATTGCTTTGAATGAATTAAAGGAAAACTCACATATTGTGATAAAACAAGCGGACAAGTGGGGATCAACTGTTATTATGAATAGAGAACATTATATAGGTTCAGTGTTTTTATTGTTGGATGATGATACAGCGTTTAAGCGTGTTACACTTTTACAAGTGAAAAAATGCATTAGTTACGTTAATATGTGTGTGTATGACCTACAGTTAACAGGAGATATTTCGTTGGATTTATTTCACTTCTTTACAGTACCGTGCCCTGTAGTGCCGCAGTTATATGGCATACCAAAACTGCACAAGTCACAGGTTAATCCCCCAATGAGACCTATCGTCTCTGGAAATGGGTGGATTACTGAACCTATATCACTCTACCTGCAAAGGCAACTACAACCATTACTAAAGTTTTGTCACACAGTGCTTAAAGATTCTAGTGATTTTTTAGTTAAGCTCAAGAATTGGCATATGAATATGACTGTAGCTACAGATACCTGTGAACATATATATATGGTGGTAATGGACATTACATCGTTATTTACTGTAATCCCCAATGGTTATGGGCTGGATGCCATTAGAGAATTCTTGTTGAGATATTCAGGTTTTTTAGCCGGACATATAGAAAATATTTGCATGTTGTTAGACCTGGTTCTAAGAAACAATATATTCTTGTTTGATAACGAATTTTATTTACAGCAAACTGGTGTGGCAATGGGCACACCAGTAGCAAATACTTATGCCAATCTGGTTCTTTCCCAATGGGAGAGAATGTATATAAATGATGGTGAGAGGTTTTTGAATGAAAATTTGTTATTTTATCAAAGATTTGTGGATGATTGTTTCCTTCTTTGGAAAGGCACCCATAGTGAATTAGAGGATTATATTCTTTCTCTGAATAATTCAACTAGTTTTTTAAAGTTTAAGTATGAATGTTCGGTTAGCACCATTAATTTTCTAGATATTACATTAATTAAGAGGAAGGTGTTATCAACACCACAGTATTTAAGAAAGAAGTATCGTCTGGAAGGTACCTATATGCATCAAGTATGCATGCTCCACATGTGTTTAAGGGCATTGTTAAGGCGCAATTGGCTCGCATCAGTAGACTCAATACTGATGATGATGCTTTTAAGAAGCAACTTAATGAAGCATGTGTGGAATTTAAGAATAGTGGGTATTCATCACATATGATACAAGAGATTAGTGAATATATTATATCTAATAGACATACCCTTTTCAAACCTACATTTCTACAGATATCTAATACACTGTGTGAAAGATTGAGTGAGCCGGTGGACAGGGTTTTTCTGAGATATATAACTTCTTACAGCACTATGACTGCCACGGTGAGAGATATAGTTAGAAAATACTGGAAGGTCCTTCTTACACAGGATGATATCAGGATGGTTGTGGGGGATAGAGCGTGTTTTCTTATAGAAACATGAAGACAATAAAAAGTATGTTAGCGTATAAGGACTTTGGTAGTGTAAATTCTACATCTATTGGTGTATCAAGGAAGGGTACTTTCTCCTGTTATAATTGTAGTTGCTGTGTAGACATTTTACAACAGTGTGATCCATTAAGTCCTGTAAATACATTTGTTCACCCTGTTTCAAAAAGAGTGTATACCTTTAACTTTTTGCCACTTGTGTAACAAGTAATATTGTTTATTTGGCAACATGTGACACCTGTCCCTCCTTTTATGTTGGAAAAACTACTAGAAAACTTAAAGACAGGATTATAGAACATAAATCCAACATAAGGAATGGGAGTGACACGAATGCTTTATCTAAGCATGTAAAAAGTTATGGTATATCTCACACTTTTAAGTTTAGGGTTATAGACACTGTTAGTGTGTCAAAAAGGGGGGGGGGCTTATGTAATTTGTTAGACAATAGAGAATATGATTGGATTGTAAGACTAGCAGCAGATGTGGCACCAGGATTGAATGCAAGTGTTTCATTAAAGCCTGTTTTGACTAAAATACAGCACACAAGGTTAAAATAATAACATTTATTAGCAAGTATATACTCTGAATATGGTGAATAATATGATATTTTATTGAGTAAGCACATTTTTATGCAGTTTTATTAACAATATGTCTTTTTTATTTGTTTATTGTAAGTTTGTATTATTTCATGTCATATGACCTTGGCTGCGGGTCATGTGATGTCCTGGGCTTGTATTTAAACATGTGATTTTATTGTACCTTTTGTTAAGCATTGAAAAAGGGTTTTGGCCTGAAAGCTTTGTTTTTGATAAAGGTTTTTGCTCTCAACGTTTGTTTTTTTGGTCATTGTTCTATTTAACAGCAGTGTTGGTTATTAAAAGAAAATAAGGGACTCAGAAATCCAGGGATATAATCGATATAGTAGTCAAAAAAGCTGGCTTTATTTGCAGATGAAATTATTTTATACCTGATAAAAACAGAGTAAAGATATTTCAGTGTTGTGGAACATTTTGAGGCAGTTTCAGATGTTTTTGGGATACAGAATTAATGAAGTTAAAATGAAGGCAGTAGTGGTTATGTGCCCACACACAAATTGGTTCAGCAATATCCATATTTATGGGGACATGACAAAATGAAGTACTTAGGAGTATGGATTAAAAAATTATTCCAGTGTGGCAGCTAAGGATACATGGGAGGAGACTAAACAAAAGATAATATAAAAACTGAGAAATTGGAAGCTCTGTTATATGGATAGTAAGACACACGCAGTTGAAATGTTTTAGTCCCTTTAGTCTTATACACATCAACCAGAGGAGGAGTTGTGAATAGCAGTTAATAAAGAGTTGAAAGATTTATCTGGAAGGGGAAGACTCAAGTGGGATAAGCTGATTCTTCCAATCAAATAAGGCAGATTGGGATTACCTGAAATGAAGGGGTATTTCAGAGCTATACTGTTAAAGCTCCTATACATAGCACAAACAGAAACCTGTAATTCAGAGTGGAAAGAGATGATGATGAAACAGGAGGAAGCTCAAGAATCAAGAAGAGACTGGGATTTTGGATGCACAATAATCATTCAGAATGTCATATTCATAAAGTAGCAGAAAGTATTCTAAGAACTAAGCCAACATGGGAATGGAAAAAGGAGATTCTGCCGACAGGTATGACTGCAATTAGGGATGCAGACAATAGTCAAAAGGGTGCTAGAACATATTCAAGAAAACTGGCAGAGGAACCAAGGTATTAGGAGGATATAACTAGAGAGAGACAGATAACAGAATGGGAAGATGCCAAGAATTGATGTGGATTGCAAGCTAGAGATTGCCTTCCCTATCAAGGATTTATATCAGAGTATAGGCAAAGAGAAAGAAATAGGGGGTCCTAAGCAAAAGACCAGTACTGGTAGATATTTTAGTAGAATCTAGAACTGAAGCTGCTGTTAAAAAAAGAAGAATTAGTAGAGCATGTAAAATATTGTAGGATAACTGTAAGCATCAATCAGAGGAGGTTAGAAAGGATTGGGAAGACAGATTGGATAATCAATTCATAAAGAAACACGGGGGATATATGCATGTCTGCCAAATATGCAACAAAATCTAGAGTAATTAAGATTTTTGCTCGGAAATGTTTACATGGGTATTTTTATACCCCAAGTAGACTCCGAAGAAATTTTCCTCAGGTGTACAGTAAATGTAGGTGTGATGGGAAATAAAGAAGTAATTGGGAGCATTTTTTCTGGGAGTGTAAAGAGATGGCAGACTTTAATGGTTCCCTGCAGACTACTCTATCAGAGGTACTTGGTGAGAAAACCTAGGGAAATGATTCTTTTGAGCTATGATACAGAATCAGAATTTCCTAAATATAGTAAGGTCTTGCTGAGTCTAATTATGGTGGCTCAGAACAGAAAATGGAAATCATTGTCTAAACCAACTGCACTAGAAATAGTGAATACAGTAACAGAGATAAAAAAATGGAATTGTGATCTTTAGGAAAGAGTAGGGACATGTTACATAGGAAATTATGGGAATTGTGGGAACAATGCATACAGGGGAGGAATTAGGTTTAAAATAAGCCAGGATTTGAATGAGCTATGCAATGTTTCACTAACAATGATTGAGTAGATTATAAGTGATGTATAATATTGAAGAAAAAAACACTATGTTGTAAGTCCAGACGCACCAAGAAGAGAGACAAGTAGAGTATACAAGTAGTCCAGAGCCACAGGCTGTATAAATCCAATATTCAATTTAATATTGCTAGTACAAACTCTCACGCTCAAAACACTTCTTCAGGCAAATGCACAAGATACTTAATAAAAACTGTGTTTAAATACATACTCCAGATCATGTGACATCAGTCAATTTAAAATCAATTAGAAGTTAAAGAAACAACACTACTTAAATACACACTCCAAATGATATAACATCAAAAACAATCAAAAATAAGAAGTTATTTTACTCTGTTGTGTAAATATTTTAAAACCGGCTTCAAGCTAACAGATTCATTTAATCCTGGTGGATTATGCAATCTAAAACGTAAAATCCACTTATTTTCCTCATTTTCAGTATGATTTTTTTACATTAACACCTCGAAGTTGCAGAAAAATAACACTTAAAATCATAAACCTAAATACATGTGTATTGTCAGTATTCTGTATATGTTTAAAATTGCATTATTTTCCACACCCCTTCTTATTTCAGATAAATGGCTACATATTCTTTCTTTTAACTGCTGGTTAGTTTTACCAATATAATATGCAGGGCACTTGCAACACTTGGCTAAGTAAACCAAGTTCCTAGTGTCACAAGTGCCATATGCCTTCAAAGTAAAGCAGGTATTATAAAGGGGGTGAGTAGTAGTTTTATCAGTATATATAAGTTTACAAAAGTTACATCTACTACAAATGTGTACCTGCTTTATTTGTATATATTCCATTCAATTTTGTCCATTCTTTGTGACATAACTTATTTTTTATCTTACAAGATCTCTTACAGCCGAAACCAAGGACCTTGCTCATATATATGTTTAAGTTCTGGAACATGCAACATAATCGACAAATGTTTCTCAGTTATATGTTTGACCTTAGATGTATTTTGATCAAACGTAAATATGGCACAACAAGCATTATCAATTTTATTTTCAGGAATCAACAGTCCAAAGTGAACAAACATCAGATATTCAAGGACATGAGTCCACTGTTGTATTATCTGCCCCTGATATCTCAGGTCCGCAAAAGCCATCACAAACTGTCATTAATACGGATTTGGTCACAGATTTAGATCATCTGGATTCTCCTTAACTTCAGGGACAGCCTCTGCCATTACCATTGATGACGAAACAAACATACGGACACAAGGAAAACAAGAAGAAAGATGTAGTACAACCTCGACCATTAACATGGAACCAGACGAAACTGACAAATCCTAGTCACTCTGGATTTCAGAAATGCCTATCCTCACATTCCTATTCTCAAAGATTTCAGACACTTAACATTTTCTGTGTCTGGTACACATTTTCAGTTGTGTGCTTTGCCATCTGGGTTGTCAACAGCTCCAAGAGTCTTTACAAATTGCCTAGTAATAGTAGTAATTCCATTTCAGGTTACAGAACATTCACATATTTCCATATTTAGATGACTGCCTTATCTTTGCAGACTCTTTTCTTAGCTGTCAAATAATCTCATTCTTTTTGTAAGCATTTTTCCTCAGTCTTCTGAGTTTCCAAGTCAACCTGGAAAAATCCCTCATTCTGTCTCACAAGATAGTGTTTTTGGTTGTGCAATAAATTTATCTGTAATAATGGCTTTTCTTCCTCAGGAAAAAGTGGACTTCTGCAATGAACAGTTTATTACATTTTCCAGTCAAACTTTCACAACAGCCAGTTTACTATCTCAGGATTTTAGGATTCATGGCTTCTGCAGTTCTCATGATTTCTCTAGTCAGACTGCACATGAAAAAAAATCCTCAAATCAGTTTAGATCCAACAGAAACGTCCTCTATTTTTTTAGATTCTGGTACTGAGTTTTGTTCAAAGAGAGATCTTATGAAGGAGGGACGTGGTTGTTCCTCAGTCTAGGTCTACCTATATCCTCTCCATTTCCCACTCAGTCTGTATCACAGATGCATTAGATGTTTGCATGGAAAACTGTATCCAAAGGAATGAAAGTTCAAGTTCTGTGGAACCAGCAGGATAGATTGAAATACATAAATATCAAAGAAATGGTGACATTAATAAAACTCTAGAGTCCAGGACTTCTACTAAATCATAGACAACACCACAATCATGTGGTACGTAAACAGGGGGCAACAGATCTTTCCCCCTTTACATACTAGGTATGTTAGCCTGGGAACTAGCATCTTATCTTGTAGGCTATGTACATACTGTCAGATCAGAATTTTGTGGCAGGCAAGCTGGGGAGCAACACAAGTAGATACATTTAGCTCCATTCACAACAAGCAAGTAAAGAAGTTCTGCTTCTGGATTCCTTGCAAAAAGACGTGGGAAAACAGCTGTCTTCTAATTTCCATGGATGGAAATGTTCCTGTATGCTTTTCTCTCTTTTCCCCTTGATCACCAGAGTTATTTTAAAGACTCAAAAGGGCTCTTCAGAATTGTATTGGTAACTCCCTTTTGGCCCAGGCAACAGTGGATGTCCTTACATTTCACTTTTGCATTGGTCTTAACACGAGGGATCTCCTGCCAAGGGCAGCCTGACACCCAGCCAGTATACCATAGCCTTTAGATTAAGGATATGCCATATGTTACACATATGCTCCCCATGCTAGGCATAGAGCATAAAGGTGACATACGGACGTATCATCCTCTGAACTTTTCTGCCACTAGTCTGAGTGCCACTTTTGATCGTAAGTCTGATCTCTCGAGTAGTTTGCTGGTTTACCTAGCCATCTTCAGATAATTGCCCCATTGGGGTTGTTTTCTTTTGCATTTGTGTTGTTGTGGGGCTTCATGTCATCCAGAAAGGGTGAACACCAGTGTGGGAGGCAGATTTCCCCATAAAGACTGTCATGAGCAGTGCTTGTTTTGTTTAGGTGTTTCTCACGACCATATGTCCTGTACTATTTGTCAGGCTTTTGTTCCAGAGACCTTACGTAGTTGTCTTTCATCCTTTGCCATCTGGCTTAAAAACCAGAGTCTAAAGCTTTTAGAAAAATATGCTATGGAGGGTACTTTCTGGTCTGCGGGTCAGTCCATCTTCAAAGAAGAAGGCAAAAAATGTCCGGACAGATTCTTTGGCTCTGCTGCCTCCAACGGGCAGCTCTCTTGAGGCTGGTGAAAGCCCAGAGGATCATCCAATTTTTGTGCTAGATTCCTCTGACATGACCAGTTTGGAGGCTAGCATGGATCCAGCTTCTTGTACGTCCTTGGAGGCCTTGCAGATGTCCACTTCTGATATTCAGGGGGGAACCGTGGCTGATTATCACTGAAGGGCCTAGGGGGATTCCTCAGATACTGGTGAGGGAGGAAGTCCCGACTACAGTAATTGAATGTAGGCTGATGTCAAAGCCTTCTGCATTTCATCAGGTGGACCTCCCTTTAAAAATCTCTCCTGCCCCTAAGGACCCTCAAAGTGGAAGGCAGAATTTTACAGAGGGCTTGCTCAGTGCTGTTATGGCCTTGAAGTCTCCTCAGTGGTGTCTCTGTCCTGGCTCTGCCTTGGTCACCTTTTCCAAACTCCAGATTTTAA
>NC_056741.1:233348967-233535071 GCF_019279795.1 Protopterus annectens | reverse complement strand
CCAGTTCTGATGTACCCCATAAAAATCCTTCTCTATTTCTTACAATTTCCTAGTGACAGATTAATGGGAAGATAAAGGTAGAGAATGAACAGAGGAACTGGAGAAACCACATTGTTAGTTAGAGATTTGAGATATCTGGGTGAGACATAAGGTCTGGATCTGGATTAAGACTCTGAAGTGGTTATAGTGGATGAAAGCCAAAGGATGGGGAACTACATTAGTGAAGGCCAGTAAGGTGTAATGTGCAATGAGCATGACTTTTACGTCAACCAAAAAGGGAAACAGTTTGCCAAGGCCAGTAGGACCCAATGAGGATTATAGTGTTCTTTCAATGAGCTTTTTACTAAAGGAATTTGGGAATTAGAGAAGTTGTATGAAAACATCCAGAAGACTGGGGGGGCAGTGTAATCGTGGAGTAGAGAGTCTCTCAGTGATTACCCCAGTGGGAGGGGATCACTGATAAGTACTTATTGTTCTTGTCATCGAGGTGGGCTACAAGAAAGATCGCAGCTAAGCTGACCCTACGCACTGAAAAGTTATTTCCATCATGCAGTTGTAGAGAAATCACTTGTGAGGTAGTAAAAAGAATCTGCTCAGTTTGTCTGTTATGACAGGAATATATTTTGCTACTAGAAAAATGATGAAGGATGTCATCTATTATCATGCATTCACATATGGTTCTTAACATGGGAGGGTAAGTTGGATTTCCTCTAGTTTGTTGATGTAAGGAACTTTAGGGCAGCCACAGTGGTGCAGCAGTTAACATTGTCACCTCAGAGTAAGAGGTTCTCTCACTTCTGTGCAGAGTCTGCATGTCCTCCCTGCGGTCAGGTGGGTTTCGGTCGGGTGCTCCAGTTTCTTCTCACATTCCAAAGACACGCAGTAGGTGGATTGGTCACTCTAAATTAGCCGTAGGTGCGTGTGCAATTGAGCGGTACAGATGAACTATCGTGGCAGGGCTAGTCACCCAGCTGTGTAAACCTTGGTTGATTGTCACTGTTGAAGTGACACTCCGACCAGACTACGACGGATGGATGGATATTGATGTACGGAACTACTGACAGACAACTTTTCGAAGAGTTTCACAACTCTTGTAAAGCCAAGGGCATCTGTCTCATTACCAAGACAGTGATGTGCTGACTGACTTGTTTAGAGGCACGTGTGTTGTACTGTTTCCCCATAAAACTTATCTCCCCACCTAACGTGGGAAGCAGTCATGAGCACTATAGTGTTGGGCTGAGAAAGTTGAAAGGACAGCCTAATAAAAATAACTGTAATCGCTTACACCAGGAAAAGAATTGTTTGCATACCTAGGTTATTCTTATTACTCTGAAAAAGGCTGAGGAAGTATTGACCACTGAGATGCTAACACTGCCATATTTTTGGAGAGCTGCCTGGGGGTGTGGATAGGTCAAAGCGGAGCACTTTGGCTTCCAGCCAGAAGAGGATTCCCCCCTGGATCATTCTCCCATGTCTATGTGACAGCACATATCCTAAAGAACCATGGATTACACCCAATAGTCTTTGTTCGGATGGAACAGGAATAGGTGAATCGTGAACATACAGAAAACAGTGTGATAAACTGACTTGTCCAAAACACACCAAGGTCCAACATTTGTCTCCAGTACCGTGTACTCCCAGGAGCCCAAGTTTCCGATTAGAAAAGGTCTAGTGGGACCATTTGGATGAATTCCTTTCCAGGCAGCTTTTATACTTTTCAGCGCTGCTTCTCCTATGTGGCATGGTAAAACATCTAAGAGTTTTCCTAAAGATGGAAGAGGTAGGAAACCTGTGATAATTTTCTGAACGAATCTCTCTTTTTTAATATTTAGCCAGGCTGTCATGTACAAGGATAAGTGACCACTAAATTTTCTTAGAGTTAGACAATCAGAGCTCTTGTCAAAAGCACTGAAAAGGTAATTTGAGGAGAAGATCTCTAGACACCCGGTTTGTGGGCTAGAGTGTTGTCTATCATTATAGCTTCCCCATGTCTCAGGGAAAATTACCTGTACAGGCGTCCTACAATAAAAAACTTAAGATTTTTTGAATCACACATATTCACTAAGGAGAAGATGTGATTGTCTCTCTCATCATGAGTGTGCGTCTATTTTGTGAAGGTAGTCAGAAGTCCCCCTAAAAGACATCCTTGACACAAATCGTTGAAGGGTTTGAAGAAATACATACATACACATGCATCCAGGCATGCCTCCTGGTGGAGATATCTGAAAACACAGACCTTGAGGTACCTTCTGGAGTATGTGAGACAAACCTTATATATGAAGTTGATATAGCTTGAAGGGTAGCCATATGAAAAGACTACTGAAAGTGGAGCCTCAGTGGGATCCACACCAGTCAGAGACCTGGACAGTTCCCCAACCAGTTCCCTCCATGTAGACCTGCAAGTGCATCAGACAATTTAGGGATCCAAGAGCAAAATTCACCACAGCATAAACACACCCTATAAATCTGTCCACCATCCTAGACTCTCCCCCCAAAGAAGAGACTGTGGAAATGTGCTCTACTAGTTCCCCCTCTCCTTTTTGTAAATGCCACCACTCATGGTCAGCAAGACTGCCATCTGGATCCTAGTCCTGAACAGCATGCATATCCCCAATGCACATACATCTAAGGGTGTTAACTGAAAAGGGAAAGAGGGGTCTCAGAATATGTCTTACGCTGCAATTCAAGTCCATTGGATCCAAATATTCAAGACCCGAGCAAAACCCAACAGACTAGAAACAAATCACAAGATGATTCGAGCTGTCAGACACAAGAAAAAAAAAAACTGGATCTGAAGAAGGCAGCAAAGGATTTTGGCTCTACAGCAGTCAAAATAAAAAAAAAAAACTTCCATCTAGCTTTTTTTTTTGTCTGCCTGTCAGATCTCAAGACCCAAGTACAGAAGATGAAGTAACAGTTGAATTCCTCGTATCTGGCAATATCCAAACCCTTTGGATCCAAGGGAAACCCTGGATCCAAGGGAAACCCAGGATCCGAAGGAAACCATAAACTGTGGATCCAAAGTGGCTGGATGAAATATTTGTAACCCTATCTGGGCAAGGACTCAGTCTAATTGGAAGGTCCAGGATCCGACTAAAAGACAAACAACCCTCAAATCTGGTAGCAGTCATGTCTGCCTGATTCAACGGTGTCCAGGATCTGAAAGGTGGCTCCAAATCCCCAGATCTGAAATCTTTACAGTGTACCTGTTAACCTCTTCACACAAGAAATCTAGACAAAGGTTCAAAAATATAATGACACATTTCAAATACTGTACTACAGCATAAAAGTTTTTGAATTAAAATGTATTCTTTTTGAAGCACACGAGGCCTAATCTCAAATGACTGTCATTATTTACTAATGTCAGTCCTCAATGATTTGCCAAAGAAAACACAAATTTTAAGAAGGACAGATCAACAAATATATACCAAATATCTAGACATTCTGCGAAAAACTGGGCAGTTGAGAGGTTCCAGCCCTCTCTTGAACCAAAAACTAATCTCTTTATCAGATCCATGGCTCAAGAGCTAACAAGAAGCAAAAGAAAAATAAACATAACAGAGGTTTCCCAAATTATAGGATCCCAGAAGGATACAAATGCATCAGATCCGAGGAAGAAAAGCAACAGGAGATGAAAAGGACAATCCAAAGATCTGCCCAACTGCAGGATCCGAAGGCAGGCTCGACTGAATCTAAGGTAACCAGAATTGACTTACCTGTTAGATCCTAGGCTTAAGATCCAATGAAGACCTGGTAGTAACTTTATTTTGATTTTACTCTGCAACAATGTGTGAGTCTAGCAGTCGGACTAAATTTTAGATCTGAAGACAAAGTTGACTGTGGATCAGAACTAGATGACCATGAATGCTCGGATCCGCCAGGATGGACCAGAAGAGGAGACCACAACATCTGTGTCTTTGGCAAAGAAGCCGAACATTTGCACGATCCGATCTAATTCTCCTCAGTGAAAATAGAGTAGAAGGGTCTGTTTTAAAATACATTTTCTGAAGGATGTGAAGTCTGAAGCTCAAACATATGTCATTGTATAGAGTTTCAATTGTGAAATCATCCGAGTGATTTGCCAGATGAGGAGCACAGTAAATAAAAACATGAACCAAAAAAATCTGAAATTTGATAGGTATGAATGGAACAGGGTCAGACCGCAACAGGACTTGGATCAGACACCTCCATAACCAAACTCGGATTAACGTTGAACACAGTCTCTCTTTCCATCTCTTCAGACACTAAAAATGTTGACCCTTTGAAGGATATTGGTATTTGGGGGATTGAACACCAATAATGCTGTATACCAAAATAATTTAAATTGATTGTATTTCTGTTTTTGTGTGGTAGGGTGCAGAGGGTGAGCCCACCACAGAAAAAGCAGCTTTACTGTAGAAACTTCATAATTAAGCATACAGCGGAAGAGCGTGGGTGTTTAAAAAAGACACATTAAAAACTCATCATATGGAAAAAGGAATAAAAATTACAGAAGGAAACAGGTATCAGGAAAAAAAATTCTACAAGGGGAGGAAGGAGAAAATATTAAAATTTTTAAACAAATAAAACAAAAAAGCGTTGACGAGTTGTAGAACACCAGATAAAGTCAAAGTAAGATATGTTTCGAAAGGGCATTATCACCCTTCTTGTTTTTTATGGCATAATTATGTTGGTAAATACGGTCCCGTAATCTACGGTCCGTCTTACCAACATAAAATGCTGGGCAACAGTCACAAAAGGCAATGTAAACAACTGATTTCGTGTTGCAACTAATCTTATGTTTTGTAGTGTATTTCTTATCTCTAATGGTAAAGGAGCTGCCGACCTTCAAAAGTTTACACCAATTACAAGCCCCACAAATGGCAGTGCCAGTATACCTAGATAAGGGATATGAAGATTCGACCGTCTGTAAGAGTTCCTTTAAGTTACTACCCCTTTTAAACACAAAAGAGGGGTGTGTTCCCAATGTATTTAATAAGGTAGCACTATTTTGAATGAAGTGCCAGTTCTTCCTGACAATAGAACAAATGTCTCCTACAAATTTATTATGTGTGATAACCAAACTGGTCTTAAAATCCCGACTAGGCAAATGATGGGTAGACAAGATGCCAGCAGGCTTATGTCCATTAGGGCAAAGTTCTAAAGGAGAGGATCCAGGTGAAACCTCAGTGATATCAACAATATCCTGTTCACTATTTTGAAGAAGGGGTTGGTAAAACCCATTGTCCCTTTTTGAGGAGACTTCTTCAATTAAGCTATCTATTAAATCGACAGGATATCCCCTATTAAGAAACATTTCTTTCAAGTTAGAGCACTCATGTTCAAAGGTCACAGCTGTACTGCACATCCGTACAGCTCTAACCAACTGCCCTTTAACAATCGACCTCTTTTGTTTCCATGGGTGGTTACTGGAAAAATGCAAGAAAGCATTACAATAAGTTGGTTTCCTAAAAATACTAGACTGAAACTGGTTGTTGTAAAGGTCTTTGACCAATTTAACATCAAGGTAATCAATTTCGCTAATCGAAAAATGGTAAGTAAATTTTAAGAATGTAGTAGAGTCATTCATATAATCAATCAAGTCAACTACAACCTCTTCACCCCCTTGAATAAGGAGGAACACATCGTCTAGAAAACGTGTGTAAAACTTGATGGTGTTTTTAAACCTGGGATTGTTTAAAAGAAATGTTTTCTCCCAGTAAGCAACCACCAAGTTTGCCACGCTACCCCCACAGGGGGAGCCCATGGCAATCCCTCTTTTCTGAAGGTAGTAACAATTGTCAAAAATGAAGAAGTTGGAGGACAAGATGATGTCCAGTAGGAGTGTAACGACAGCTATATCATCCTTAGGGGAGTGAAGGCTTATAAGCATTAACTCAACCCATTCGACCGCCTCTTGATGTGGTATAGAGGTATAAAGGTCGATGACGTCGATGGTTAAAAAATTTAAGAACGGGTCAAATTGGATTTCATTTATGGAGTTCAAAAAAGACCAAGAGTCCTTGCAGATTTGGGGTATTAAACTAAGGTATTTAGAAATAATGCTGTCTAATACTCTTGCACAAGGGTGGGTAATGGAACATCTCCCGTCAACTAAGGCACGCATTGGTGGGTTAAACAGGTTTTTAAACAAGAATTTTTAAACAAGAATGAGACAAGGAAAAAATATGAAAGAAATACTCATCTCCCATGTGAAGCTCAAGAACTGAAGATGACCATGTCCAGGTACTACAGCAGCAAACGAGATCTGGAGGATGTTAGGGGTGATGCATTACGATAGGGAAGGAGCTGAAGAATTTGTTAGAGGCCACGAGCTAGTTTAACAGCTGAGTCGGATCCAAGGATTGGATCTGGACAGGTCTATATTAGAACATCGAAGTTTCAAAACTTTGAATGTTCTAATATCGACCCCTATTCAGTGACAGCTGAAAATATTGAAGCAACAGAAAACCGATTTTTTTCCTAGGAAAAGAATTTGGTTGTCCATTTCTGTTGCTTCAGTATTTTCAGCGCTGTGGTGGAAAGTTATGGGTTGGGTTCAGGTAAGTGTGCGATTGAGTGCGGGTTAGGTTAGTTAGGGTTAGGGTGCGGGTTAGGTACGTGTGCCATTGTGTGGATGTGATGGTTAGGGTGGGTTAAGTGAGTTAGGGTTAGGGCGCGGGTGAGGTGAGTTCGTGATAGTGACAGACCTTAGGGTTAGGGCTTGGGTTAAGGTAATTGGATAGTTAGTGGTGTGTGTATAGTTTAGTGTAGGGTTAGGTGTAAGATTTTAGGTGTATGTGTGTGGATTGCTGTTTGTTTGGTGTGCTTGTGTTGTGTGTATGTGTTTTGGAACAGTAAATTTTTTTCCTAGGAAAAAATTTGCTGTTCTGTATGTTCAATGTTTTCAGCTTTCCCTGAATAGGGGTCGATATTAGAACATTCGAAGTTCTGAAACTTCAATGTTCTAATATAGACCCGATCTGGACCCATTAGTTGAGGATGAATGAAAACTGACATCAGATCAAAAGTTATGTACTTAATAGAATGACAGATCAATACTGTCCACTTCTGTCATCCTCAACTGGTAAGTCTTCCGATCCAAATTAGATCCAACTTCAGCACTCTACAGACTTCGAGATTTAAGAACCAGGCTCCTCACCTTACCCATAACTCCCCTCAGTATACTGACTTCTTTCTGAGATCTTTCATTGTTTTTTGTGTTAGGAAAGAAAATAGGCAAATGTATGGTCTGGCTGAGCGATCTTTCACTTAATATAAATAGAGGAGTTAGTCCCTAAGGAGACCATATCCTTTTGGAAGATATGGAAAGGGAAGGCCATAAGGGCTTGAAGCTCTGATCTCTTCTGGCAGAGTTGAGAGTCACCATTAGAACAATTTTTCAAGTACAATATTTCGATGAGATAGTGGCTGCTGGTTCCAAAAGCAGAAAAGTAAGTTTTTCCATGACAAAGTTAGGTTAGGTTGGGTTGGGGTGGGGGGTGGAACAGGACTACTATGTGGGTTCGTGTGAAGGATGCCTTTTTAAAAATTGTTTGACTGGAAAGCAGTGGAGGGTTTAGAGGCATGCAAGCAAAGACAACAGACAAGGGTGTCTTAATGGAAGAATAGGCTGGTACACTTTTTTATTAACTTGCACAAGTAAGTCAGAATTAAGCAGACTCTCCACCCAAAAAGGGTTCTTATTCTTTTTAGGATGTCAGATGGAAAATCTTTTCCACTTGGAGATGTAAGATTTTCTGGTTGTTGGGCCCACACAGTGCACTTATTCTAAAAACTGTCATCTAAAAGGGATCCAAATTCTATCATCCAGAATGAGAAGTTATGTTGCTGGATGGGTTCGGAGCCGAACCTCGGCTCCAACTCGGCCTATACTAAAGCTCGAGAGCTAATTTTACCAGCTCGAGGCAACCCTATATCCCATGATGCTAGGCGGTAACTACCCAGATCTCGTTTGGTAGATGAGAAACAATAGCCAATTCACTCTCCCCACTGAGGTGGAGAAGGAGAAAGGAGAACTCCCCAAATATCACTATCTGAAGCTGTAGCTACCCCAGGACCAACTGTTTGGGTTTGGAATAGTGCAAGATAAGGTCCCTTAGAAGAAGGGGAAAACCTCTCGGTCTGTCCAGGCTAGGGGGATGGTGGGTGGGACGCAAGAAAGAAGGCGAGAGAAGACAACTAACATGGAACGTTATGGTAGGTACATAACTTCTCAATGTTAAGTTGTCAATCTCGCCTTCATTCTTGCTGGATGGGACCGCGTCCCTAGCACCTTAAACCTGGGTGGCTCATTGGAACAGACTCTTGAGAACGGTGGAACCAAAATTTGCCCTGTTTCTGGAGGCCATGTCCAATTTGTAATGTGTAACAAAGGTATGATGAGTGGCCCATGTGGCTGCCGCACAGATAGTGTCTATTGGCAATCTAGCTTGAAAGGCTGCTGATGTAGCTAACGCTCTGGTTGAATGGGCTCTTGGCCTAGAAGGCAATTCTTTACCTCTGAGTTGATAAATACAGGTAATCACAGAAGACAGCCACCTAGACAGGGTTACTTTGGATACCGGAAGGCCCTTTCTACTTTCTGCATAAGATAAAAAGAGTTGATCAGATTTCCTGATTTGTTAAGTTCTGTCCAGATAGTAGCGGAGCTGACGATGAACGTCCAGGCAATGCAGTTTTTGCTCCGCCCTGTTTGAATGATTAGGGAAGAAAATTGGAAGATCAATAGATTGATTTAAATTTGCCTGAGAAGCCACCTTGGGTAAAAAAGACGGGTTACTTCTTAGAGAAACTCTGTCTTTGTGGAAAACTGAATAAGGAGGACGAATGCAAAGGGCATGAAGTTCAGATACTCTCCTAGCAGATGTAATGGCGACTAGGAAGAGTGTCTTCCAGGAAAGTAACTTCAATGAACAGGAAGCCGCAGGTTCAAAGGGAGGGAGAATCAAGGATGCTAAAACTAAGTTTAAATCCCACTGTGGTGGGGGTCTTTGATCGGGGGCTTGAGTAAAAAGACACCTCTGAGGAATGCCTTGCAAAGCTTATGGGACATGATACTGGAGTCTGACAGGCCTATGTGAAAATTTGAAATGGCTGCTAACTGAACTTTTACTGTGGAGGAAGAAGATCCTGAATGAAAGATTTCAGCTAGGAAATCCAAGACCGAGTGTATTGGAGCAGTGAAGGGATATATATTCCTAGCCTTTGCCCAGAAGGAAAAACGTTGCCACTTACTAGCATAGATCCTTCTGGTGGAAGGCTTAAGGGAAGCTACGATAATATCCCGGACAGAATTTGAAATCATTGGAAGCCTGGCTAGGGACGGAAGTGGAGCAACCAAGCTGTGAGGTTGAGAGATTGGAGGGATTGGTGCAGCTGCCCTGACTGATGGGCCAAAAGATCTGGCACTGGATCCAGATGCCAAGGCTGCTCCAAAAGATAACGATGCAGGAAAGGGAACCATATCTGTCGAGGCCAATAAGGGGCAATGAGAATCATCTTGGCTCTCAAGGCGGTAGCTTTCTGAATTATCTGTGTAATTAATGGAAAGGGGGGAAAAGCATATAGAAGTCCCCCAGGCCAATCGTGGACTAGAGTGTCTCTGGGGGGATGGCCTGGAAGGGGGAAGAGAGTGAAGAAGTCGAGGCACTTGCTGTTTTGTGGTGTTGCAAAAAGATCGCAGCAAGGAAACCCCCACTTCCGAAAAATTTCCTCCGTCACCGATTGCTTGAGAGACCACTCGTAAGGCATGAGAATAGCTCTGCTCAGCCTGTCCGCTATGACGTTGGACTTCCCGAGGATATGCGTTGCTATCAGAAACCGCTGAGAAGAGATCGCCCATTGCCAGAGTCTGAGTGCTTCTCGACATAGGGGATAGGACTTGGTTCCGCCCTGCTTGTTGATATACCATACTACGGACATATTGTCCGTTTGAACTGCAATAGTCCCCAGGGGAAGAGAGTCTTGGAGGGCTTGCAACGTCAAAAGCACTGCTCTCATCTCCAGGACGTTTATGTGCAAGTGGCATTCGAAAGGTTGCCATGTGCCATGGACTGTCCTGCCCTGAAAATGCCCCCCCCCACCCAATCAGGGAGGCGTCCGATGTGACCGTGGCGACCGGGGAGGGGAGGAGTAAATCAGCTGCCTTGATGGACTTGAGGGGAGAACATCCACCAAGACAGATGTTTTTTGCAAAATAGAGTTATTAAGATCCTGTCTGTCATAGGGAGCTGTTGGAAGGACCACTGGGAGAAAAGCATCCACTGAAGAAGCCGCATGTAAAAGCGGGCAAGGGGAAGAAGCGTGATGGCTGCCGCCATGAGACCTAATACTTTCAGAACATACCTGGCCCGAATTTTGTTGCTCTGAAGGAGGACGTGAACATGATTTTGAATATCTAAGACCCTCTGCTCTGTTAACTTTGCTGAGAGCTGAACGGTGTCCAAGGTGGCGCCTATGAAGGTAATAGACTGACAAGGCAGACTTTTCGAAATTTAGAGAGATACCTAGCTCTTTGCAAATGTGAATGGTGTAATCTCTGGCGAGAAGAAGTTGACGCCTGTGGTGGCAGTGAGGAGCCAGTCGTCTAGGTATGGAAACACCTGGAATCCTTGACGTTTCAGGTCAGCCGTAACCACTGCCATACATTTGGTGAACACTCGGGGGGCTGTAGTGAGACCAAAGGGCAGGGCTCTGAACTGGTAGCGACTGGCCCCCAGCCGGAAGCGGAGAAACCTTCTGGAGCGCCTGTGTATTTTGATGTGATAGTACGCATCCTGAAGGTCCACTGAGCACATCCAATTGTCCTTGCCCAGAAGGGGTAGAATGGACTGTAGCGTGACCATCCGGAACCTTGTTCTTTTTACAAACTTGTTTAGTCTGCTGAGATCCAATATTGGCCTCCAGTCCCCTGTTTTTTCTGGTACCAAAAAGAACTTTGAGTAGACTCCGAATCCTAGTTGGTCTGCTGGGACTGGCTGGATGGCTCTCTTTTTTAGCAGCTTTGATATTTCTAGTCCTGCTTGTTCCCTTAGACTGAGTGGAACGTCTGGAAGAGACCCCATTTGAATAGTTGGGGTTTGGATAAAGGGGATTTTGTAACCCTCGGATATAATCGACTGCACCCATTTGTCTTGAGTGAGGGAGACCCAGGCTTGTGGGTACAGTGATAATCTTCCCCCAGCTGCCTCCAAAGGTGGACAGTCGGGCAGCACCTCAGTGATGCTTGAAGGGTTTGTCAGAGAGGGTTTCTCTGCTACCCTGATTCTGCGGACCCCCTCTGCCTCTTGGACGGCGTCTGTTATTGTTGTTCCTCCCTCTGCCTCTAGGGGGGAACTGACATCTTGCGTCAGGCGTGACTCTTTGTGATTTGCGGAACCACATTTTTCCACCCTTTTGACCCTTAGGATATGGTCTAGATGGGGTTGAAAAACGGACTCCTACGGCAGAAAGAGTCTTGCCATCTTGTTTGCATCTGGTCAAAGTATCTTTCACTTGAGGTCCAAACAACGCTGAACCATCAAAGGGGGAGTTAGTGAAGGACGCCTTGAAGGGATCTGCGAAGTTGCAAAGCCGCATCCAAGCACGATGCCTTAAAGCCACACCTGTGCCTGCGGCCCTACTCGCTCCATCGGCTGCATATTAAATAAGCCACATGGAGGAGTTGACAATGGAATTCAGGGTTGCTAGCTGTGAGTTAATTTTGTCCTGAGACCCAGCAGCTGATGGATTCTGTAGAACCTCACCAGTTCTTTGAGAATGTCTCTTTGAAGACAGGTGAAGTGGCATAAGTAATTCAGCGACCACATGGCAAAGGTCGCTGACGAGATCATCCGCTTGCATTACCTATCCATTGTCCTAGATTCCTTGTTAGGTGGATGGATAGGCACTGAAGGATCAGCCAGTTCCTTCTTGGTGGCTGCCGCCACCACCATGGCATCAACTGGGACACCTTTAGATAAAAATTGCTTATCCGAAGGGGCTGTTATAAATTTGGAAGGCCTCCGTGGGGTGGGTTCCATCAAATCAGGGGCCGTCCACGCCTTCCGCGCCACCACTTCCATAAGGGGGTCAAAGGGCGGAGACACCCAGGAGGTGGAGGGGTGAGAACCAAAAGCCTCCAGGTAAACTGACTCGTCCTCGGAAGGATTAAGGGAAGACCAGTTCCCCCTCTGTTTAAGGATTTCAATGATGTCAGAGAAGGAGACATCCTCAGAGAGGGACCTTGGGGATCCTTCCGACTCATCCAAGTCGGTATCAGATGTGACGGACTCAGAGGAGTCCACATGCTTCCTCTTACATGTCCTCTTACGTGGGGGTTCACCTGACGGATCAGGAGAAACCTCGGAAGAGGAGGCTATTCCCAATGGGGAAACCTGAGGAATTGGATCTCTACGGCCGGGGGCGAGAGAGTGGGAAGAGACCTCAGCAGGCACTACAGTGGGAGGAGCTGATGGAGATGACCGTAGAGCAGGCACTGGGGCCAGTACGCTCCTCATGACCTTGAAGGCTCCCCTATCAGGCAGGCCAGAGGGCTCCCGCTCTGAAGAACTAGGAACCCCAGCCAGCACAGACAGGGACGGCTCCTAAGCCGATGTCGGAGCCGAACTCACCAGCGCCGATGCTCCAAGAGGGAGAACGGGGTCGGACAAGGGTCCGATGCCACTCGGCCCCTCGGAGCCGGCGAGAGAGTCCAAGTGCCCGGATCCCTCCAAGGAAGGCACCATGGACGAGATCGGAGCAGACAACGGAGCCGAAGGGGGAGATATCGGCTCCGACGTCATGACGGTCATGGCTCCGAGGAGCTCCGGCTCTGAACACTGGGGCAGAGTCGAAGGAAGAATAGTAGGTTGTATGGACGCAGCCGCTGTCTGATGAGACGGGCTGTGAAGCATTTGGGCCAGTGCCTGAGACTTTAACAGTCTGCTAACCACCCTCTCAAGGTCATGGTTGGAAAGCCTGGAAGACCGAGAGGAATGGCTCCGATGGCTCCGCTCCGAGAGTAAAGGTGACCTCGGAGCCGAATGGATAGATTCCAGAGATGGAGATCTGGACCTCTTGCATGTGGAGGGCATCGAGATTGGTGGAGCCGATGGAGCCATAGACACATCGGCTCCAGCTGGAGCCGACTGTGAAGATTAAGTCTTAGAGGCATCGGCTCCGGCCGGAGCCAATGCAGGAAACTGCGATACAGAGGTATCGGCTCCAGCCGGAGCCGATCGTGTCGCAGAAGGTGAGCCACCATCCGAAGGCTTAGAGCATGGAGCCGACGGTTTGGGTGGCTTCGAAGGCTTCCCCGGCACGGACATAGCCGGGGAACCTTCGGGCTTTAATAAGCCCCTCAGAATCAACTTATTCCTGCGCTCCTGCAGGACTCTTGGGCTGAATGCATGGCACACAGAGCAAGAGTCCTGCAGGTGCAGGGGTCCCAGGCAATAAACACAAGAAGTGTAACCGTCTGTCAGCGACATCTTCTGATAGCACGAGTCACACTTCTTGAAGCCTGAGACCTTTGTCTCTTTCGACATATTGCTGTCGAAAAGAAAAAACAAAATTCTAAAGCTAGAAACACACACACACACACACTCAGACAGGGATACTAAAAGCACACACACACAGCTAAGAATCCCTGTGAGGGAACTTAAGAAAAAATGGAAGGGCCTAAGGCCTAACCTAAGGTGGGGAGTATAACTGGGATAAGGGATAAAAATAGGAACTAAAAATTTGAAATAACAGAAAAACTAGCCTATTTGGAAAATATAATGGGAAAACTAATTAGAAAAACTAGAATTTTTCTTAATTTTAGTCACTAACCTGTGAGCCAGTAAAAAGAGCACCTCACTAGCGAAAGCGGCAAACGAGATCTGGGTAGTTACCGCCTAGCATCATGGGATATAGGGTTGCCTCGAGACGGTAAAATTAGCTCTCGAGCTTTAGTATAGGCCGAGTCAGAGCCGAGGTTTGGCTCCAAACCCATCCAGCAAGAATGAAGGCGAGATTGACAACTTAACATCTGGCAAATTTAAAACAAATTCCCTACAGACTACTCTATCAGAAATATCGGGTGAGCAAATGGAAGCAAGTAAGGAAATGATTTTTTTGAGCTGGGATTCAGAATCTGAATTGCCTAGACATAGGTAAGGCTTTATTAAGTTTAATTATGCTGGCTTACACAAAAACAATTACTAGAAAATGGAAATCAAAGTCTACACCAACTGTATTTGAGGTACTCTTGCGTCCTTTGGCTTTTCCCGGTTAGGGTTTGCCACAGTGGAACTCCAGTTCGCTAATATTTGGCAGTGGATTTTTATGGTGCCGAGTTGCCACCCGACTCCCAACCTTCAAAGAAGGCACGCCCATTCACGCACGCACCTACCTGCATGTCTTTAACGTCACTTGACCACAGGGAGGACATGCAGACTCCACACAGAAGGCGCTCCAACCGAGAATCGAACGGGAGAACCACTTGCTGTGAGGCGACAACGCTAACTGCTGCACCACCGTGGCCTCAATATACAAAAGATAAATTAATTGGAAGACAAATCTTTAGAAAAGGGAAGGAGAAAATTACATAGAAGTAAATGAAAACTGTGATACAATTCATGTATAATAATGTTCAGGAGGAGTGAGGTTTAAGAGAAGGCAGGAATTCAGCAATATTTTGTAACATTGGACTGGTGATAGTATCAGTATTAACGAAAATATATGCGATGTAGATTGTATTTAAATTGAAAAATGTTGAAATAGTTTGTTTTCTTTTCTATTTCAGTATATTTGCCTCTGTAAAAATTTAATAAAGATGTTTTAAAAAAAAAGATTCCATCTCCCAGACAGGCAGGTTAAAAGCCTGCAGGGTGGGATGTTGCAGAGAATCCTTTTTGAGTAAGTTCACTTTGTGGGGTAATTTGCAGTGATGGCCCCCGGCATGATGGAAATAAAGTAGAACCAAAACTGCCTGGGTCAAAAGGGAGTTACAAGCAAAATGTTTGGTTTTCCCTTTTGACCTTCTAGAGGACTTTTAAGATTCAGGGAAGGGGTAGAAGGCATGGGGATCTTCCCCCAGTGGAAAGATGTAGCATTCACTCTCTAGGCCTGAGAATAATGGTCCTGGTGCAAAACAGATTCATTTGTCCCAAGAGGAGGCAAACATGTCTATTTGAGGGATACCCCATTTGTGAACTATGTCCAGGAAGACCTCACTGTTCAACATATATCTGTGACCGTCTTCTATGGACTTGCTTAGTGAGTCTGTAAGAGCACTGTCTGTTGGAGGAATGCAAATGGCCTGTTGCGACATTCTTGCTTTCATTGCATGGAACCATATAATCAGAGTTAGCCTGCACAATTGGTAAAACTTGCCCCACCCCATCTGTTGATGCAAACATGACCACTGGATTATCGGTGAAAACCTTTGTGGGGCCCATCCATGCACCCTAAGCCAGATCTGACACATCTGTGTGGATATTCATGGTGGGCGGAATTCTAGTACTGGATTGAGTTCGATTTGATAAACCCTCTACTGCAACTCTGACTTCAGAAAGGGCAAGAGGGGGATTTGGATATCCAGTGGGTGACTCTGCTAAGATAAAAGGGACTTCAAGCACCAATGGATCTTCCTCATGTATAATCTAACAAAGGGCACCATAGGTAATGTGGCTGCCATGTAAGCCAGAGTTCGTAAGAGTAGCCTTGCTGAAGTCAACTTATGTTCAGAATCCTTCCAATTAGCCAGTTTTATTTAATTATCCTAGAATGGACAAAAAGGTATTATGTCACCTGAGTCAGATAATTTTGTGCCCTAAAAGCCAATGTGAAAGAGCAGCAGACCTTTTTACTATGGTGGTCCATGGCAACATACTAGAAGCAGATAAAAGCTTGGTAGGATTATGAGTGAAGACAGAAAAATGGAAGGGTCTACACAACAGGGTTTTAGAGAGAAATGTCATGTCCTCAGGAACCTTATAAAACCGGTCAGGCTTTTTGGAAGTTGAAGGCTGAGAATCAGACGAAGAAATGGATGCAAAGGCATCCAGAAAAGCCTCTAAAACAGGCAGACTGGCATAGGTTTTGCAGTCCCTACCACAAGCAAGCCGTAGTATCTTTTTTGCACAGCAGTGATTTGTCTGAATTCCCATTCAAAATGCTTCATCATCAAAGTAATAGTCTCCCCAAAGAAAATCTCTTCTATATGGGAGTTAGGCGACAAGGTGCCCATCATTTGAAAGAAGTTATCCAAGGGAATGCATATGAGATAAGTAAGCTAAGGAATCTTCAATTGAATCCAGTTTTATCTCCTCCTCAGATGAAGATTCATGTTGTCTTTGGGGGGGGGGGTGGAAGAAAGGAATGGAGGAGGCTTCATGAACAAAATAACCTTGTATAAGCACTGAGAAAATTCAAGCCACTCCTCGTCCTGAGACAACACAGTATCAGAAACATGCTTGTTTTTTCTTTTTCCTACATGTGACATCCAGCCAAAAAATATGAAAGGGTTTGGAACCCTGACGGACCTCAATTAAAGTGCCGGCTTCCTATTCCCCACTGAAATTAACACCCTAGGTTCCTCCTTTCCTACCATCACAGTAGGCTCAGTCTCATCAGACATGCTGGCAGCAGATATTACACAGATCACTGGTGAGTTCAAAGTAGCAGGTGTCTGAGGAGGAATCGTATGTGCCACGGATTCCTGCTACATCTCAGTGGGAAAATCCAAATCAGACTGGGAACCTGAAGATTTTGTTTTGATCTTCCTTTTGGGTGTGAGTGTTCCACAATCTTGGTTTGCTCAACGTGCGTCAGAAGTTGGGTCTCTAAATATTTAAGGAATAAAGTCTGATACAAAGGGTTTTGGGGACAAACAATTGGCAGAGATCACAATTTCTGTAATTGTGCTCAGCCCATAAACAAAACAGACACAGAGTGTTGGTCTTTAAAAGGTATCTGCCTAAAACAGTCACACTTACCTCACACAGATGGGTGGCACCTGCAGGTGTTTCTGGTGTTACATTCTACTAATACTGCCAGGCATCAAATATTGCTTGTTCATATTGCTATTAATATATTCAAAATCATACTAGATACAAAGTATCAAAAGATTTCATCTTAAAGCTGACACAGTGGCAAACACAGCTGTGCTGATATCTGACCTCTGTCTAGTGCAGGTAAAGATAACATTAATTGCTGTTCATATAACATTAATTTGTATAGTCATAAATGTCATGCTTTTCTAAATATCTTGACAACCAAAAAGCACAGACAGAGCTGCTTAGCATCATACGAAAGCTCTCAGCTGGATGAACAAAGTGTTACTAACAGTATGTGTGTAACTTGAGTGGCTACTGAGATATACAAGTTCTTTACAAAATATTACAGACTTAATCGTTATTATGTTTACTGTGAACTATAAAATCCAGTTTAAAGCCTAGAACAAGTACTACCACTATAAAAAATAGTTCACACTGAAGAGTTTGCCATATATATTTGTTTAGTGACACCTATGTTTCCAGAGACATAGGGTCATAGGTTCATACTAGGCTATCTGCCCTAGGGCATTTATAAGCCTAGCCAGAGTGTGTTTGGCTTTCGCCACCCATGTACATTTGAAATGTGAGGACATAATTTGATTCTACCTGTGATGCCCCACCACTGTACCATTAATCAAGAAGCCTCAATTTTCCACACTGGCAAAAGTGGGGGATGTACATTGGGAGGTTAACAAGTACACACACAGTATTTCTAGATGCAGCTCTCTGCATCAAGTGCAATTTCCCTTAAGCGAACACAGAGACCACAGGCAGAGATACAGACTTGAGATCTCAGTTGAGTGACCAGACAAGACCTCCAGCACCCTCTCTGTCCAACCAGTGCGTGTCCCTGCCCAAGTAGCTGACACACACACTTTTTGAGGTTTGATTTACACACAAGCACCTGGGAAAGGCTGGCAAAGGGTTACTAGCTATGCCCCTCTCTGCCCAGACTATAAGGGAGTTTCCAATGCCACCCGTCACTCCTTATCAGCTACTTTGGAAAGGGTGCCCAATCTTACAGTGTAATGTTACTATTAATACAAATGGTAGTTTGACCAACAGCAAGGCTATTAGGAGTGGCCCACAGTGTCATCAAATAAATATAAGTACTCTCAGAACTTAAATAGCTCCACAAAGATCAGCCACAATGAAAAGTTTAAATATATACAAGAAAACACTTAGTATATAAAATTACAGTGACATCAGAATTCATAATCACAGGAAATATTTAAAACAACATTGCAGGACAGTCTCAAATAAATGAAGAAAAATATCTAAATTAAGTGTTGCTATACTCCTGACTATATCTAAGAGAATTATACTGTTCCATACTTATTCAGAGCAAGACAGAGGTGTGGTGAATGGATCTTGTCAGGTCCAAGACAGAGTACAGACTGCTGTCTCTCAATCAGACTGTTCTCAAATTAATATCTCAAATATTACTGCTGGGCTAGCTTGCAGAATGACATCATTTTTTGTCATCTGACTCCTAGTTCTCAAGCCCCAAAACAACCATTGATAGCAGTTGGTAGCATTTAGCATCTACCTGTAAAAATACATATACAAGGGATTTTCCTCAGATCTTTACCAAATGGTGGAAGTCATAAAACAATAAAACACTTCTAAGACAGTACAGAAAGCTCCCTAGTTTTAGACACTTTCTCCCCTTGGTGCAGTGAACTGAAAGGCAACATCTTTTTATGGCCAAGCCATAAAGTAATTTAATAACTGAAGTTAACCTCCTGTATTCCAGTTTCCATTGTTAAAATATACATTTAAACAGTTACAATATTGCATGTACATTTCTGTTCTATTCCAGTAAGATACACTGAGGATACATTTCAAACAGCACCTTGTAAAATACTTCATCACACGTCTGTACAAACCATCTTATATGACATACAGCTCTAATACATCTGTAACACAAACATCTTAGATGAATCATGCTGATATACACAAATGACATATAATTATTTACAAAATTCCAGATAGCTGGGCTGGCGGTATCTCCCTCTCCCTTCTTCACACTTCTTCCCTTCTCAAAGACTCAAGCTAGTTTTTCAAGTGACACTTGAGAAAGTTTGTTTGAGAGGGATAAACCAATCTGGGAATATCTTACTCATTCCCTGTCTGGAGAACTCAGCTGCCTTTGCATTGCTGACCCCATTACAGTGTTGCACTGACAGATCATCTGCCTGCAACCCTAGACTCCACCACAGTGATTTGGGATTTTGCTGGCTGGCTCCATGTAGCCATAGATCACCTTCAGACTCCTCCTGCCTTCTACTGCAAATTCTTAGCACAAGGGCATCCCTGTCATGGCAAGGTTTCATCATGTTAACATGGCACAGTTTGTGCCCTCCCTCCTGCCTAGCTATTCTACCATGTAGTTCACATTACTGACCTCCCTTACCAACTTGGAGGGTCCCTCCAAAGCTGTCTGCAGCTTGATGTGTCTGACAGGAATTAGAACCATAACCTGCTGCCCCACAGCACGCTCTCCACATTATGCATTCCTGTCATACGGCACCTTTTTCTGCACTTGGGCTTCTGCCAGGTTCTCCTGGGCCAAGCCCATGTGTTCCCTGAGCCTTGTCCTAAGGTTTAGGACATATGCCACAACAGACCTTGTGGGATTCACACTCACCCTTCCACTCATCATGAATCAAATCTAGAGGTCCCCTCAGCCTATGCCCATACAGCAACTCAAAGGGGGAAAGATCTGTGGATTCCAGGGGCACTTCTCTGTAAGCAGACAACAGATAGGGCAGATATTTGTCCCACTCCCTCTTGAACTGGTCTACAAATGCCGGTAGCATAGTCTTTAGAGTAGAGTTTAACCTCTCCACCAGACCATTAGTCTGGGGATGGTAAGGGGTGGTCTTTAAGTGCTTCACCCCAGACTGCTTCCAAAGACAAGCCAGCAAGTCTGACATGAAATTATCACCTTTGTCAGTTAGTATTTCATTTTGGGAAACTTACCCTGCTGAAAATCTCTAACAAAGCATTTGCCACCTTTTCTGCCTCAGAGGACAGCGCCACCTCATCAGAATATCTGGTAGCATAATCAACTACCACTAGGATATACTTCTTCTCTGTGGAACAGGGGGTATTCAAAGGCCAAACAATATCCATACCTACCCTCTGAAACGGCTCCTCAATCACAGGCAAAGGCATCAAAAGAGCTTTGATCTCGTCTCCTGCCTTGTCTACCTTTTGGCAATGTTCACAGGACCTGCAGTACCCTGTTACTTTCCTGGAAATCCCAGGCAGATAAAGTTTCTGTATAATACTTATGGGCATAAAGCGTACCCTACAGAAGAGAATGTCATGGGCTATGGCTAGAAGTGCCAGAGAGCAGGCTCTGGGCACAACCAACTGCTGTATTCTCTCATGCTCTAGCGCTTCTTCAGGGATACAAACTCTATACAGTAACCCTTTGTCCTAGTATACAGATTCCCCCTTTCCTTGAGAATCAGGTGCCTCTCAGGCTACCTCCCTCAAACCCTTTAATGTAGGGTCTTGGGAGCTGAGCCTCTCTGAACTATCTCTTTATAACTCATCCCAGCTCCCCTTCTACAGGAAGTCTGGTACAGTCTGACAGCACTGCCTCACTGTCTACCTGGGTACTACTACTCACCTATGCCCTTGCAGTCACTCTCTCCAAGGGAACATCAGCACCCACCAGCAGCTGTAGCTCACCTTCAGTCTCAGTGCTACAGGGTAACTCCCTCCCTGAAGCAGCCAGCTCACCAGTCCTGGCTTCAAGTCTGCAGGCTGTCTGCCCCCCCCACCCCGCCAGGCTAACAGACTGACTGCATGTAAATGTATGCACACAAGGTACTGCATTACCAAAAACATTCCCTATCGGGACATCTGCAAGGATACCTTCAAACACACCTATTTGCTTGTTTCCTTTTCCACCCTCCCAGTCAAGCTGAACCCTAGCCAAAGGTATCTGGAATGGGGACCCTCCTAAAGCTCTGATTGGAATGGACTGCCCAAGCAAGTAGAGCTCCTCTTTAGCCATTTCAGGCTTCACAATGGTTACGTCAGAGGCTGTGTCTCTCTTAGCAGTGGCCTGATTCCCATCTATTAAGATTGTACTATAAAGCTAATCTACTACATTTTCCACTATTATAAAGCTTTCTTTATTGTTTCACTGCATTTCTGTACTGTTCTATACGGTTTTAACTGTATTTTCCATTTCTAGATAGTGTTTCATGACTGTAATTGCATTTTTACCGAATTACTTAATTGTAAACTGCTTTTTCATACTGAGAGTTGTACTTTCTGTTTGTGAGTAGCTAGTAGCTGTAGTATAGTTCCCCACCCTCCCTGTTGGTGTCTTGTTGTTATACTTGGTGGCTTTCCAGTTGCCCACCCCTACTGTAAATTTGATCTGGGACACACCTCCCAGTCTAGTGTCATTAGCTCATTCTACCTAATACAGAGAGAACATTTGAGAAGGTCAATCCACTTAGTTTCTTGACCTTGAATTATATTCTGCTGCTCCTTTCTCCCTTTCCACTTTATATAACAAAACACTTTGCTAGAATCTCCTTATGTTCTGACTGAGTGCACTTCTCAAACTATCTGGAAATATAGAGCTGATATGTATATTTTTGGTACTTTTTAACTGTTCAAAGTTCTGCATGGTCTTAATTTTTGCTTGACTGAATTATTTATATATTTGCTGGCATTGTTTTCAGATACTCTAAGTGCCTCCATTTTGACTTTTTCCTAATTTACTGCTTTCTGCAAATATTTTTAGACATTTTTAAATTAATTGCATTTATTTAAACTGTATTTGCTTTAATATTGCTACACACTCAAGTGTGCTAACTTGCACTGCATTTGAGTTGTTTTACCGCTGTTTTACCTACTTTTTTTTTTTACAGAAAAAAGATCTAAGCTTGTTTCTCACCTTTGCTGTAACTAGTCTTGTCCAGATACAGATTTGCTGTATCCAGGACTGTTTGTAAGCTTCTGAGTCTCCCAAGCCGTTCTGTGTTGGAGGGAAGCCTTCTACTGTATCAGTTACTGTATCAGTGAGAGTGGTAAGCACTGGGTGGCCTATCTACCACAAAAGGAGTGGTTTCTGCCCCAGTAATTGTAGTTTATTGAACATTTAGGCAGTTTTTCCATCTCCCTTCAACTTTCTGGTTTAAAAGCCCGGGTTTGCGGCTGTTAGCTCCGCTCACCGGCGCAGAGCTGATGTAAACTATTACTGGAGCCAGAAATTCTGCTCTTCAGTTTTTCCATTAGATCTTGCCAGTTCTTTCTCTCTTGCACTTCAACAGGTTTTTGTAGCAATTATTACAGCACACCTAAGAGCCATAAGCACTAGTCATTCTTCACGGAAATAGCTCCAGTACTTAGTAGTTATGACCACCCCTCCTGGCATGATTAAAGGGCAGTTCCCTGTGCTTTCTCCTATTAACCTGGTGCACTTGGGCATTCTGAGGCAATGTAGCAACTGTCTCATGCACATAGACAGCCCTCTCCTCTTACCTCCCAACACTCAGACTTGTGAGAGATAAACGTATATCACCAAACTGGAAGCTATGCACTCTCCAGCCAAGACCAGACTAGCTAGTCAAGAGGAGAAGGTCAACACCTGCACCACACCACATGGAACACACAGGCCTCCAGAAAACCCACTATCACAGCTCTCACATAAAAACACAAACCACACACCCACCTTCGCGGAGGCATGCAATAGAAATTTAAATAAACAGCGGAGACCTCCAAGACAGAAATGCACTTGACCACCACAATACAGCACAAACCACAGGACACATAGCTCACCTCCACAGTGTGCCCCTTAACCTAAGCCCCTAAGGCTAAACACCTTGCCCAATACACTAATCATAGGTGACTCAATAGTGAGGCACTCAGATGTCCCATTCACTAGGTTGAATAAGGAGAAGGTACCAGTCAGCTGTCTATCAGGTGCCACAATCCAACACACACGCACTCAGGTCACGCCACAAGTACAAGTATAACTCTGTCATTGTCCATGTGGGTGTAAATGACATGAGATGCAACTCCCTGGACTATATGAAAAGAGACACGGTGGAGCTCTCAGATTATGTGGCCAGGGCAGGTATGACACTAGCCCTGAGCAGTACCTACCGTCACCCAGAATGATACCGCAGTATAAACAAAAAATGATTGACTTCAACAACTGGCTAAGTTTCTGGTGCCATTCTAGGGGATCCAGTATCTGTCTTCTTGGGATGACATAACTGACTGATCTCGATGCTTTGCCAGAGATAGCCTGCATCTGTCACCCCTGGGTTTCCGGGTACTGGCTAAGGCTCTTGCCACCCCTACTGCCTTTTTTAGGCGGTGTTCCAAAGACCAAATTACCACATAACAGCTATAAATAAATGCAATCTGAGGGTCATGTTGTTCAACGCTAGAAGTCTAAATCTCAAGATGCACTCACTCAACGCACTCCTCAAAATGGAGAACATCGACATTTGTGCTGTAGCGGAGACCTGGTTTAAAGTGGCAGAAAGCACCTCTGCGCTACCAGGCTATAACTCATTCCATACCTTTTGGCCCCGAAACATGGACCGAAGCTCCAAAGGCAGTGGTGTCTCCATATTCATAAAGGATATGCACACCTCCAGACTAGCTGCCTAGCATAATGCATCTGAGATACTTCAGGTACAACTAACATTGGGTAAGACCGTGATCCAGGTCATAGCCTGCTGTAGGTCCCCAGTCATGTCCCTAGACTCTCACTCCACGTTCCTAAGCACCCTGGAATATATCAAGGTCCAACCCAACACTCTCATAGTAGGAGACTTGAACTATCCCTCGATCAACTGGAAAACTACTCAAGCAGCAATGCACTGCCCCAACACTTCCTGGAATTCATCAATTCCAATGTCCTGGACCAGCTCATTCTTACCCTCACTAGACGAAGCAACATCCTTGACCTGGTTATTACTAATATGGACAACAGTTGCTCTACAACAATAGTCAATTCCTCCTTGGTTAGATCCGACCACAAAGTAATCACCATGGAAATCCACATCTCACCCACACCCCCCGCAAAGGTATCCACCATGAAAAACTTCTCCAAAGTTGACTTTGGACTCCTATAAACAGAGGTGGCTAACTTCACGGCAACCATGCTAATGGAAAATAGATGCATGACTGTCGAATCATACACCAATGCACTGTACCAGCACGTACATTACATAAATGCATGGAATTATCCATACCTAACAGAACCAAGATGCTCCCGTCCAAAAAAAATGAAGCCAGGCTGGTGGTCCCCTGCCATTAATGAACTCTACAACAAAAGGAAGAAACTGTTGCATAAAAAGGTGAAGTACCAAGACTGGAAAAATTCCCTTATTAGTCTTAACAAAAAGTTGAGATCCTTCATCAAAACCTCCAAAGCCAGCTATGAAGGCAAGGAAACACAAAACAACCACAAAGCCGTCTTTAGTTATATCAAGAATCTCCACGGCAACACCCAGATTTGCTCTGAGTTACTGCACAATGGTACCTCCTATACTACCCAATAGATATTGCTAGCATACTAACCGACAGTTCAGTGCCAACTTTACCCATCTCTCACCCCCCTAAAGGACCACTCTCAATACCAAAAGAATGCCAGGCATCCTGCATTACTGCAGTACATTTTAAAGCTGCATTGTCCAAGGCCAAGAATACAGTTTCCATGGGAAGCCGACAATATCCCTGGCTGTGTTCTACATGAATTACAAAGTGAACAGGCACTACCATCTGTGTGCTCTGTTCACTCACAGTCTCACCTCAGGCTTTGGCCCTACCGACTGGCGCACTGCTACAGTCATCCCCCTCCATAAAGGAAGAGCAACTACACACCCTGGAAATTAATGCCCCATCAGCCTGACGAGTCTGATATGTAAGGCTATGGAGCGCATCATCATGGACCTAATTAACAAGGATATAGGGAATCTCCAAACTCTAGATCCCACGCAATCTGGTTTTGTGAAAGGTAGATCATGCCTGCTCAACCTGGTTGACTTCTTTGAGTCAGTCACCACAGCGGTCAATGAAAGTAAGGCAGTTCATATAGCCTACCTCGATCTGGCCAAGGCATTTGATACCATTCCTCACTCAGGAATTATTGATAAACTCACCAAACTAGGTATCAACCCCTATATCGTTAAGTGGGTTGCAAATTGGCTCACAGATACAACACACAGTTTGAAAGTAGCAGACTCCAAATCAGACTGCTGACCAGTCATGAGTGGAGTCACACAGGGATCGGTCCTGGGTCCTCTCCTGTTTGGCATCTACTTCTCAGACGTCCAAGCCAATGCGGAGGGACTCTGGCTGACCAAACTCAAAGACAACTGCAAGCTGGGAGCCATTATTAACTCCCCAAGTGATACAGACATCCTACAGAAAGGCCTCATGAAGACCAATGACTGGTGTCAAAACCATGACCTTAAGCTTAATGCCAAAAAATGCGTTGTCACCCCTTTGGGAAAAACTCAGTTGCCACTAATTACCACATCAATGGGGGCCCACTGAACATTGAAGGCATTATAAGAAATCTGGGAACACTGGTTGACAGCAACCTCTCCTTTGACCACCACATTGCCTCTCTGGTCAGAAAGTCCTTCTATGTGGCACATCTCATTACCAAGGGTTTTGCGTCCATGAAGAAAGAGGCCATCATTTATCTCTACTCTTCCCACATTAGACCAATCATAGAGTATAATGCCCCATTTGGCATGTACCTCACTAGGCACCTGCAACAGCGGAAAGGCCACAAAAGTACCTCACAAAGAGGATCCTAGGCCTTAAACACGTCCTACAAGGACAGACTCAAAAAAACTCCAGCTAGTCTCTGTCTCATATAGTCTACTAAGAGGCGATCACTGCTTGACTTACAAAGCCATGTCTGACACAGCTCTGTTAGAAATACTACATCTAAAGAAATCCCAATCCCACCGCACCACACACTCTAGAGACCTCAACCTCATTATCACAATCAACAGACCATGCTGAAGGGACATGTTCATAACCCAGAGACTGCCCATGCTCTGGAATAGACTTCCCATACATGTCAAGCAGAGCACCTCACTAGCCCTCTTCAAGAGAAATCTTGATGAGTGGATGGGAAATAGAAAGTTCACCCCAGAGATCACTCCAGTGGCTCTACTTGATGGAGGCACTGGGAACAAATGACGAGCGGCACAATGCCAGGTCACTTCTACGAGCTAGGCTTGTAAAGGCCCAGGGCCATTAGCCTAGTACACACCTATGAACCTATAACCTCTTGTGGTAGTTTGGTACCCTTGTTGTCTCCAGACAACTTACTGTTGGCATTCTGTCATTCCCACTTACTGGCTTCCCCTACCTTTTGTTCCTCACCTTGCCTCCGTGGACATCTATATGCTACATAGCCGCACTGCATTGGTTACATTTAAAACATTTAAGCCTTGGTCTTGGCCGTGTATCTGAACTAGTTGCTTCCCCTGCTACTGGCAGACTCTATTGGAATGGTTCCCTTAGACCCATGTATAGCACTGGGTATCCCTTTGCTGTGCAGTGATGCCCTGCTTGCTAGGTACAGATCTCCCATTTTCTCCAACTCATCTGAGTATTGCATTGCATATCTGCCAAACAGATTATCATGTCCTCAGGCAAAGTGCTAAAGGATTGTTCCCTCACCAAAAGGTCTGCCAGCCCATCAAAAGTGGTGACCTGACACCCACTCACCCATCTATGAAAATAAGTGCTTAACTCAGCAATATATTCACACACACTTTCATCACAAAACTTTGTTTCTATAAACTTCAGGTGTTAAATTAAAACACTCTAAGAAACAATTTTTAACAGTATTGTAATGTAAGCAATCAGTACCAGACAATTTAGAAACAGCAGTTATAGCTTTACCATGGAGTAATGGGGTCAGGAACTGTACCAAGAGCCCTTGGGTCAACATTATACTGTTTACATACCCTTTCAAACATATGAATAAAACTATCAAAATCAGCACCCTCTGCAAATTGTGGAAGAAATTTACTGACCTTTGTAGCTTCTGAGGTTTGGTTACTCCCTTCTTCCTTACCTCTATGACCCCTAGTGAAGAGTCTGCATCTCCTTTTCACTTCTCATTTTCCTCAGCTACCAAAAGTCTCAGTCTCTCTGCTGATTCTAATTCCATTTGTTTCTGTTTCTCCATTTCTTTAACTCATTCACCCCAGAGCAGCACAGAAAGTGCTGCCTGCTTACTTCCACCATAGGAACAACAGTGCAGCCTGAGCTCATTTTCAGATAATCCATTTGTAATACCATACAGAAAATAAATAATCATAACTCTTAATATCGAGACTAAAAATGTAAATGCAAAAATTTTCAGCAGACTCTGACCTTTCCAACAGTGTAAATATTGATAGTGCGTATCTTAGTCATTATAAATATTTGTCAAGGAATGATGATACTGTGAATATTTTTACCTTTTTGGTAATACAAATTACAATATCTTGGTGAATGTACCATGTAGACCCATACAATTTGTAATTAATTTGTTTGTATGAATGCCATCTTTAAAATGATACCTTAACCATTACTGTGTGATGCTTCTTTATGGAGATATTCACAGAAATCTGATTAATATTATATTTCTCATAACTGATAAATAAACAAACCATATTATTTCATCACGTGTGCAAGCCGCGGTGGTACAGCGGTAGCGTTGTTGCCTCACAGCAAGAGGTTCCCCTGTTCGATTCTCGGTTGGAGTGCCTTCTGTGTGGAGTCTACATGTCCTCCTCGCGACCGAGTGGCCTCCGAAAGACATGTGTTAATGGGCGTGCCTTCGCTGAAGGTTGGGCGTAGGGCTGGCAACTTGTCACCATAAAAATCTACTGCCAATCATTAGCGGCCTGGAGTTCCACTGTGGCGACCCCTAACCGGGAAAAGCTGAAAAGAGAAACAACATTATTTCATCATGTGTAACAGACAGAGACTACATATCAGTGTACAAGTTGTGTGGCTCAATGTCAGCTTCAAAATGATGCATCATTTGTGTCGTAAACCATGCTCCCTTGCAAAGATATGGGCATAATAATGACAAATATTGCAAATGTATAATTTTCATAATCCTACAAGAATAAACAAACTGTGATATCAGTACATGTATACAGCATACAGACACAATTCTTTTACCATGTTGTAACTATTAATACTGTCTTCAGAATGAGGTATTACTTAGCACATTGACATGCTTCCTTGCAAAGCTGTTTACCAAAATATGAAAAAAAAAAATCATAATTTTCATAATCTTAGTCTTTCACAAAGTGTGATATCTGTACATGTGCACAGCATACAGACACAGTTCTTTTATCATGTTGTGTGTACTGGAACTCTCTTCAAAATGAGATATCATTTGGCACAATTACATGCTCTCTGGCAAAGTTATTTATCAAAATATGAGAAAAATCATAATTTCCCTAACCTAAGTCATAAACAAACTGTGATATCTGTACATGTGAACAGCATTCAGACACAGTTCTTTTATCATGTTTTATGTACTGGAACGGCCTTCAAAATGAAATATCACTTGGCACAATTACATGCTCCCTACCAAACTTATTTACCAAAATATTTAAAAAAAATCATAATTTCCATAACCTAAGTCCTAAACAAAC
This sequence comes from Protopterus annectens, assembly GCF_019279795.1. Classification (NCBI taxonomy): domain Eukaryota; kingdom Metazoa; phylum Chordata; order Ceratodontiformes; family Protopteridae; genus Protopterus; species Protopterus annectens. The sequence goes on along the minus strand of NC_056741.1, from coordinate 233,506,369 downwards.
TGTGATACCTGTACATGTGAACAGCATACAGACACAGTTCTTTTACTATGTTGTAAGTAGTAATACTGTCTTCAAAATGAGGTATTACTTGGGACATTGACATGCTCCCTTGCAAAGTTATTTACCAAAATATGAAATAAATAACAGAAGCAGACAAAAGACCGTGTGTTAAACCAATAAAAGCACCAAACGGTCCTGGAAGCAGCAGCAGTTACACTTGAAAAAGCCCTGCAATTGAGTCAGGGTGAAAGTGCTTGTGAGTGAGATCTTAATAATTAATAATAAAAAGTTTTCTGGTTAGCCGTTTTCAGCTGCTGCTTCCTGGACCGTTTGGTGCTTTTAAAATATGAAATAAATCAGTTTCCATAACCTAAGCCCTAAACAAACTCTGGTATCTGTACACGTGTACAGCATACAGACACAGTTCTCTTACCATGTTGTAACTATTAATACTGTCTTCGAAATTAGGTATTACATAACACATTGACATGCTCCCTTGCAAAGTTATTTACCAAAATATGAAAAAAATTCATAATTTTCATAACCTTATTCCTAAACAAACTGTGCTATCCGTACATGTGCACAGCATACACAGTTCTTTTATCATGTTGTATATACTGGAACTCTCTTCAAAATGAGGTATTACTTGGCACAATTGCATGTTCCCTAGCAAAGTTACTTACCAAAATATGAGAAAAATCAGTTTCCATAACCTAAGTCATAAACAAACTGTGATATATGTATATGTGAATTGCATACAGACACAGTTCTTTTATCATGTTGTATGTACTGGAACAGTCTTCAAAATGAGATATCACTTGGCACAATTACATGCTCCCTACCAAAGTTATTTACCAAAATATGAAAACAATCATAATTTCCATAAGCTAATTCCTAAACAAATTGGGGTATCTGTGCATGTGTACAGCCCATAGGCACAGTTCTTTTACCATGTTGTAAGGATGAACACTGTCTTCAAATGAGGTGTTACTTAGCATGTTGACATGTTCCCTAGCAGAGGTACAATTACAATTCTTTTACTGTGTTCCAAGTAGTGAAAAAGGTTTCCATGAAATGTAATAAACTTTCGCTTACCGTACTGCTCCTACTTGGTCATGGTTGTTTTCCATCTTTTTTCACTAAGTACATGTTGCCAGTTATACAGTCATGCACTGCTGCCATCACCCCATTGTGCAGATCCCTCAAGAACCGTTCAATGCCACCTTCATTTAGGTGAACTATGTCACTTCTGAACAGGTGGTCATCTTCTGCAGTGATGCTGTTGAGGCTAATTGTAGATCCGCCGTCCCTGAGCATCAATCCACGCATGAAACCATTCTGCAATGTCTGGCCTTGTGCGCTGCCCATTGGCTGTTTGCATGTCTCCAGCTCTAGGAAGGGATTATGTCAGATCACACAAAATGACAACGTGGCCACCATGACTGCATGCCTTCAAAAATCACCTTGATTCCAAACCTCAGCTGTCCAAGTGAATGAGTGATGACATCGTTCCCTACAATGTATAACACAAGAATGTCAGACTCAGGGTAGATGGAACACTTCTCTTCCAACAACCACAGGAGTCCACCCCAATGCATGCCTCTTCTTGCAATCCAGTGCACCTTCATGCTAGATATGTGGAAGCTCAAGTTGTAGTATTTATTTCCGGAAGCATGTCTGGCAGCCCAGTGAACATAGGAATGGCCACACACCCACACTCTCACTTGTTGTTCCCCTGCTCCTGAAGCCATTTCAGTGTCCCAAGGTAGAAGTTCCTGCACAGGGAAGAAATTCAAATTGGTTACTGATGATGTTTGAGGGATTTATTGCATTACTATGACATGTAATAGTATATAATGTTCATTACCCTGTTTGCCTGTTGGAATCTTCATTGCTATCCACATAGGTATGTACTTCTGCATCTTCTTTGCAAATAATGAACCAAAATAAAAATGCCTAACAACCTGAAAACCAGCAGCTCACACACACACACAGAGTACTAGTAGACACATATCAGTGTAAACATACAGAGTCTTGGTGTAGATAATATACTGAATGAGTGGAAACTGACCAGGGGCTGCAAACAGGGCACATGTGAAGAGAAAAAGCAGAGTAAGGACCGCCACTCCACTAATGAACCCAGGACAGGCATGGGACTTTAGTGGCACTTAAGGGCATCTGATGTGTCAGATACCTGTCCTGGCTACCCACTCAGACTGCTGATACCACTACTGTCTCATGACATCCGTCAGTGTCAACAGTCTGCCATACATCAGCCTTTTCTCTTTACATGTGGCCATCCAGCAACTGACATAAGTGCTCAAGGACGGAAGTAATCTAATATTTGCTTCCCTGACCTACATACATTTACTGTACCAGAGTGGAGGGAGAGTGAAAGGGCACATCAGAAAGGGAAAAGATGTACCAAGACGTCTCCTTTTCGATCCGGTGGCCTTTCGGGGAGGGAATGAAGGCATCTGAGTGCCACCCTTGACACCATGCATATCCAGGGAAGTAGCACAGTGGGACCGAGCTGAAGTCTCTCAAAGTCCCCCACTGCCATCCAGGATGAGATGAAGATTCATGGTGTCCAGGTGTGCTGCTCACTCATGCACACACCCTCCAACTGCCTTTCCTGCTGTTAGCAATGCACAACATCTTTATGGCCATGGTACTCGCCAAAGCAGTCAACACACAGGTTGATCTTGCAAGTTGGGCATCCCCATGATGGTTCAGCACGTTTACCCTTGCTGGAACAGTTTTTGCATCTTGATTTGTGCCATTTTACAGGAAAGTTTGAGCAACACAACAGAAAACTATATACAAATATTGCCAAGTCAAGAAGTGCCATGCCCAAAGCAGACTGCAGGCTGTAAAGCAAAAGGTGCTTCAACAAAGTATTATTGTACGTTTTTTATTTTTGATATATGTTTCCCCTAATAGATTAGTTTGCTTTTCAATCAAATTGTACAGGTTATAGGTCACATTAAAGGTGGGAAAAGTTTTGAAATGATTTATTGTGGTCTATTTTTTTAATATCACAAAAACCTGGTATTTTAACAGTGGTGTGTACACTTTTTATATCCACTGTAGTGAGCATGTGATACAGAAAACGACTACCTGATACGATGCTCAACTGCAGTAGTTCACAAAAATATGAAGCATATAACCACAATGGGGACCTTGCAGTGCATCACAGAAATTGTAAAAAATGACAAAGAAACTGGTGGGGGTGACCTTGAATTGACTACATATAGCTTGTGCATTCATCAGTGTGATAACGACATCTACTTATGTGAATAACAGTGGCAGCTGCTGAGAGTTTTACATGAGAAGTGATAATGACTCCGTGTTATTTTGTAACTGCTGACATTTTTAATGTGATAATGACCTGCATTTCATTACTGCAAAATTATGCCAGCTCAGACACAGGTGATAACTGCTTCACATAACAAACTGGCAGACTAACAGGATTTGTGTTACTATGCATTTTTCTAAAGAAAATGAAATCTAAAATTCAAATGTCCCTTATTTAGCAACCTCAGTCCTTTTTATGAGGAACAGACCAAAATATGGACATTCTGCAAAAATCTGCACAGTTGAGGGGAATGCTACCGCCTTTTAAAAGCTATCAACTGTACTATACTAAAAAACATGATGATGATGTCATATATTTCAACACCATATTCCTAAACGCCATAAATTGTTCTGCTACTCCTCACAGTTTGAAGAAAAACTTACAACTCTGCTTGGTTTTTCAGGACAAACTAAAAAGTTTACTCACGGTAGCTACAAGTAAAGAAAGATTGCTAAAACAACAAAACCACTAATATCCTTCAAAATCAAACTTTTACGCAACTTAATAACTATGTAAAAAAACAAGTTAACATTGATGAGAAACTATTCTATGAATGGCACCAATATGACCACAAATTTAATAAAATAAAATTCTGGTATTTAATTCCCTACTGAACCCAGATACAAAAAAAGAACCCAGCCCAGCCCATCCCCTAATAACATCCCAATGCAAACTGAAACAGATTTCATTACTTACTTCATTGAAGGTATTACCTCCCTACCCAAATGCAAAACTACCCCTACCAACCCCTAGCTTCAAATGTCCATGAATTCCATATAAAAAGTTCTCACCAAGAAGGTGGATGAGGTGTCAAATTGGACAGACAGATAAACTGTTCTGCTAGTTCCTTCATACCACCATACACTCTTTGGCCTAGCCCTTGCTCCAATTGGGATGGTCTTTTGCGGCAACTACAAATTTGTGCCCAACTGGCAGTCAATAGTGCCACCTTCAGTGAGCAGAGCTACATAACAAATTTACTAGAAGACAAATTCAGCTCAGACTTCACCCCCCCCCCCCCATCTCAACGCCCTCCATCCATGACATGCCTACTAGCATAATCCTCCTAATTACAGGGAACAGGTCCTGGTAATGCTCACTAAGGCCAAAAATACAATCTCAACTGGCCCTGACAATATCCCATAATGCCTCCTAAATAGCTGGAAACATGATCTGTAAGGACCACTTGAGTCATTTTTCAGGTATGCCTTCAAAATAGGCTTTGTACCATGAGAATGGGGGACTGCAAAGGTTATCCTACTTCACAACGGTGGACTATCGAATGACCCTGGAAATTACAGACCGATAAGTCTGACTAGTCTAATATGCAAAGCTATACAACAAATTATCATGGAAATAATCACCAAAGACAGAGGTAACCTTCAGACACTGGATACAACCCAGTTTGGCTTTGTCAAGGGAAGATCATGCCTACTAAACCTGGTGGCCTTCCTTGAAAAAGGTCATCAAGGCAATGGATGACAGGAAAATGGTGCACAACACCTACCAGGACCTGACTAAGACATTCAATACCCCTCTCGAGTACACTGGACAAAATAACTTAATTGTTTTTGTTTTCCATAAGCAAATGCCTGCTGTTTGTGACAGTAAGTCCACAGGTATAGGCAGTCAATCAGAAAATTACTGAATAATGTTCTCTAAGGCATTTGCTTAAGAAGAATCATAATATTTAAAAGGGTACTAGCAAGCAGTTAAGTAAAAACAAGAAATTTATACTTTTGAAAGTAGTAGCAATTCCAACAGGCTTACTACTACATTTTCAGAATCTTAGTACAGGGCCATTGTCCTCCATTAAAATGGAAACTGCAAATAAGGCAATAAAATTACACCCAAGAGATCATATCCATTGACAGACCATGTTTCAAAACCTCTATTGCTGAATGAGCCCTCTCAAGAATAAGCCCTGCAATTTGGAATGTACCCCCCCTCTAGATGTCAAACAACAAAAAATATTGCAGATCTTCAAAAGAAAAGAACACATTGCAAGCAATGCAATTTCTGCTTTCTTGACAAGGTTTAATTATATTTATCAAAGTGCTACCACCTACATATTCTCTGCTTGTTGCCAGGTATGAACATCCTGTATTGGTTATTAACTGTTTTTCTATAAAATATGCTGCTTTTCACATAATTATATATGTTACTTAATTGTACTGCATCCAAAGTTTCCTCTTCATACTTCATACTCCAAAAGCCGACTGCTGGAAAACGGCAATAAAGGCTTCGCAGATCCACTGTACTTCAATAAAATACTTTTATTGCTTCAACAGCAACACGACAGAATGGTCCACATAAAACACACATTAAATTAACACCACAGGTGTGTAATATGGAATATATTTTTGTGACGATAGACGTCTGTGATTTGTTCTCATGTATTCCGAAAGAAGAGGGTTTAGACTATTTCTGTAAAAGTTTGAGAACTTATTCTAATTTAAGCTGGGACAAAATTGTTCTTATTTTAGATATGATGTCACTGATTTTGGACCATAACTACATATCATTTGAAGGTGAAGTTTTTAGACAGAATAAAGGTGTGGCAATGGGTGCATCATGTGCACCCATTTTTGCCAATTTAGTCATGCTAGAATGGGAGAACACTTATGTGTTCAATAGTATATATAAAGACAATTTAATGTTCTATGCTAGATTTTTAGACGATATTTTTGTTTTATGGAAGGGTGATAAAGAAGATATAGTGAAATTTATAGAATATATTAATACCACCACAGAGTTTTTAAAGTTTACTTACAACATTAGTGAAAAGGGTATTTCGTATTTGGACACCTTTATTTATAAGACAGTTGATGGTTTTGCATCTAAGGTGTATAGAAAAGGAACTTTTTCTAATGACTATATACATTTTAGTAGTAATCACCCTAGACATATTTTCAAAAATATTGTCAAAGGCCAATGCATAAGGGGAGCCAGAATGTCTTCTACGAAAATTGACATGGAAAGTGAGATGACTCTTATTTACCATTTATTTCAGGATAGAGGTTATCCAAAAGAATTATTGGAAGATACTATCAAGTTTGTAAGCTCCCAATGGAATCAAAAATATCTACCTTTAATGGGCAAACAGGATGTTAAACATACTAAAATCAATGATAATACATTCAAGGAAGGAAGAGTATGTGTGTTAACTTATTCCCCACATGTTAATTATATTAAGGAGATAGTGGTGAGATAATGGGACATTATTACAGTTACAGAAGCCACCAGAGAAAAGTTGGGTTTATTGCCTACTATCGTATATAGGACAGCACCTAACATCAAGAAACTATTAGAGAAGAGCGATAGTCAAGGAAAGAACAAGAAGAACATAGAAACACATACTAAGAAATGCGGAAATTGCAAACAATGTCAATACATAAATACTTCACCCCACATACAGTTAGAAGATGTAAACCATACCAAAATCAAAAGCAGGGGAGGGTGTTGTTATACTAAACAGGTGGTGTACTTAGCTAAATGTAAATCCTGCCCTGCTTTCTACATTGGAAAGACTGAGAGGCAATTAAAAAAGCGGATTTATGAACATTATTATAGTATCAAAAATAAAGATCCCAAAAATGCTTTGTACAGACACATTAAAGAGGTAGGAGATCAACATTTTTTTACATTTACAATTATAGATCAGGAGTATGTGAACCCAAGAGGTGGAGATTGGAAAAATAAATTAGCTTGTAAAGAGAGTAAGTGGCAGATGTTAGTAGATGCCACAAGAACCCCTGGACTCAATGATTTTATAAGTATCAAACCCTTCCTTAAAATGTAATATATATATAATGTAAATTTTAGAATTTAAGGGCTATATGCAATATTCATATTGTATTTATAATACCATATTTATTAGAAGTATTATATTTATTATGCAGTATTTATTATGCAATATTTACATGATTAGACTTATCACATATAGATATGTGTTTATGTAAATGAATTTATGTAGTTATTAGATAGGTATTATATATGAACATATTTAAAGATTTTATTATATTAATATTATATATATTTATCTATTGTAAGTTTTTAAAAATAGGGAGAAGTCAGAAATTGTTGTAACATTATCCACTTGTCATAATTAGTTATATACTTAGTTATTTTTAAGTTATATTTATACATTATTTAATAATTATGGGGAGATGTGCAATATATTCAAGTGTGTGTCTTTAAATCTATTAGTCTGGTTTGGCACCAAATACAGTTTAAATATCAGAGACACTTTCATCATGTTATGTTCTGAGGAAGTCTGCAATCGGCAGATGAAAGCGCTTAACATTGATTTTATTTGCTTTTTGTGTGTTTTATGTGGACCATTCTGTCGTGTTGCTGTTGAAGCAATAAAAGTATTTTATTGAAGTACAGTGGATCTGCGAAGCCTTTATTGTTGTTTTCCAGCAGTCGGCTTTTGGAGTATAGAGTTTCTTCATACTATCTTCATACTTCATGTCAGTGTATAAGTGCTTAATTGCCATTTGGCCCAGGCTGTTGCTGAAAAGGGTCTGATGACCAGCCAACTTACCCAGTTATCAAAATAAAACAAATACATAAATACCCACAGCCTAAAAGTAAGCAAAGAGGATGTTGAACATAAAAGCATGAAGGAATACATATGTTTTTTTCTGTATGGCTGACCTCAGTGGATGGTATGGCTCATCTTAGTAACTGGTTTAAAAAGGCATATAAAAATTAGATATTGCATACTCACTTTTATTTCCTGGAGAACATTGCATGAATTAGTCTACAGTGAAACTGAAACAGAGTAAACAGCAGATAAGAAAATGCTATCATGGGCTAATTCCTGCTAGAGTATAGAGAATGTTTGACAATCACACAGATTCATGAGTTGGTAATATAAATTAATGTGCTTTAGTAAGGAATCCACCAAGTTCAAAACTGAGGAACTACCACTTCAGGTAATGGGTAAACGTTTATGTTCATGACAGTAGCAAATGCTATATTGAATACTAACGTGATGAATATTTTTACAGCCCCAAGTACACTTCTGGATATATTCTTGAATTTAATAGGGCCATTTTCAACATTAATGATGGGTCATGAGGTAGTTGGAAATGTATTTTGGGGTTGATCAAAGTTAGAAGATTTTAAAATAATCAGTTGCAACAGTTATTGGAAGAGCTTTGGCAGGGGAGGGTCAAACTATGTATAGCAGGCGTTTAATTGGGAATACCTAAGGAAGATGGATGTTTCTGGGTAAACTTTGCTTTTAGCAAAAAAAAAAAAAATTGTGGAACAAAAGAGACCCCGAATGATAGAACAGCTATATAATTTGACAGCACTTGTGTAAAGCTGTCCTTTCCCCTATCTTCCACCTTGGTGGAACAACTAGCTTTTCATGTAACCAGTCATTATAACCATGGAAACAATTTGTTTATCTGCCAGCGACTATTCCCTTTTCCCAAATGTAACTCGGCATTACACTGTAAGCATTCGCTTTCATTCCAAACAATGAACGGAAGCGGTTAACCGTAAAATCTCATTCACTGGTTCTCGTATCATCGACAGACACATGAACAGACCCAAATCTATGCGGCATGAAACTCCTAGGCAACAGCGAAGATAAAAAGACAAGTGAACTAAATGGAGAGTGCAGCAACTAACCAACCGAACCGCTGCCACTATCCACCAAACATAAATTGCTAAAAGGATACCAAGTACCATCCATTCTAATCTCCTGCACTGTGGTTTGGGAAGATCAGGCTCTAGTTGTTTGATGCATCCCACAAACGCTGGCTGTTATTTGAAGATTACAAACTCTGGTATTCTGTATCAAAAAAGAAACAGACTATCGGAGTTTGTTAAATCAACTGATTTATTATGTTTTTTTATAAAAAAGCACAGTAAATCAGCAGAAAGAAGACAGGAACAGAAAAAGAAGATGTTCCTCACTGACTGACGTTACGGGTTACTGCAAAGCCACCAGGCAGATGAAATGTGCGTGTGAATAACTCTTGGCATGTACGTTTGCAACTGAAATAAAGGCACTTGGAGAAATATTGCTACAAAAACAAAGTTCCTACCTATAGTCCGTTCTCTGTATCATGTCTGGTCTTGACGGCTGTATGAGTTTCCTCGACCATGACTGTGGTTGTACTGGCATGTTTCATGTACCAATCGGCATAAAAAATAAATACAGGATCCAGTAGCAATTCAGTAATTCTGCAACAATCAGAAAAAAGAAAAGGAATAACTACTGCTGGAGCCTCTATTTATATTTGACAGTACAAAGGAAACTTAGGCATGGGGGTGGAGGTGTCATGCAAGTGGTGGCTTGGATTTCAAGAATCCCATTGGCTGCCACCACTTGCTTCAGGAAATGCAGACAGAATCAGCTTGCTGTAAAGATGAAAATACAGTGGGCATGCCAAGCAGATTTTCTAAGAAAAGTCTAATATGACAATCACTTAACTCCACGCTGAAACCTAGGTTGAGAAGATAACTGACAAAGTTCAGTTACTTTTTCAACTTAATTTTCAACACTGGAGCTAAAATAGATTCATAGGTTCATACTAGGCTATCTGCCCTAGGGTGTTTACAAGCCTAGCCAGAGTGCGTTTGGCTTTCGCCACCCATTTTAAATTAATTTTGCTATGCCCTTTTTCGAGTTTAGTATACTGTGTCTCTGTCTAACAGTGATGACACAGAAATGATACCCGGAGTAAATCTACGATCTCCCATCCACTGATCAAGATTCCTCTTGAAGAGAGTCAATGAGGGACTCTGCCTAACCTGGACTGGGATTTTATTCCATAGTGAAGGGAGCCTCTGGGTTATGAATCGGTCCCTCCAGCATGTCCTATTTATTTCAGTGCTGAGGTTCAAGTCTCTCGAGCGTGTAGCTCGATGGGATTTGGATTTTCTGAGGTGCAGCATGTCTATTAATTCTGGGTTGGACATGGCTTTATACGTCAGACACAGATCGCCTCTGAGCAGGGGTATGCCACTGAGTAGAGCTGGAGTTTCTTTAACCGGGCAGCATATGGCATCTGTTTGAGCCCTTTGATCCACTTGGTGAGGTACTTTTGGGGTCTTTCCAGTTGCTGCAGGTGTCTGGTAAGGTACATCCCAAAAGGGGCATTGTACTCAATTATGGGCCTGATGACGGATGAGTAAAGAGGCACGATGACCTCCCCTGATCTAGATGTGAATCCCTTCATGATTAGGTGGGCTATATAAAATGTTTTTCTAACCACTTTGGCCACGTGGTTGTCGAATGAGAGATTGCTATCAACTTGTTATCAAGCAGGACTGAAAAGTTACTTGCGCTTGTAGAAGGCAGTCGGGTGAAACAACGTGTAATTCTTAAGAGTCTCTTAGCGTGCTCGGAGTTAAGCATAGAGGTGCCATGTGATGGGAGTTGGAGTTAATGAGTTAACCTCCAAACGCTGCAGTCTCTCTGCTGATTCTATTTCCAAACGTTTGGCCTCCACTTCAAGTCTCTAACTCCAGACAGAATTTTAAATCCTCTGAGGCAAACCTAAACTGCCCATTTTCTGAGAGCTGTACATCCCCAAGGTCAGTCTGACTGTTCTCCTGGTTGCTGGTCTGTGATGCAGCTGTGGCTAAGACTGCAATCATTTCTGCTTTAGTCTGGTTGGCATACACCAATCCTTTGTCTTGGCACATCTCAGCCAACTGGCTCCTTCTCAACTTCAATGAGGACTGCACTAGTGAAGGATTATGGCAAACGAGAAATAATACTCTACTGAGGAATGGTTTCTAATTCATCAAGGCAGACTTCATGAACTATAAGAACTCATTTTGGTGCATGTTTGTAGATACGCTGATTATATACTTTTGGTCTGGGACTATAATTACTTTGGCAGAGTTTCAGAAATGGTTTACATTTATGTAAATATTTACTCCATTTAGTTATATTTGTACCATTCAGACAGATGATGCCTTTGTCATTAAGCAAATAACAAGCATTTAGCCCATATTGGGACGGAGAGAATCAGGGTCTGTTTTCACTTCACATAAAGTTTTACATTAATCAGTCGGCCTATTGCTGAAGAAAGCATTCTTTTTTGGTCGGATGGTCAACTAGATGTCGAACGGAACATTTTGAACCATTTTTTCTCCTTTTGTAGCTGGGTTGGTACCAGTCATTTCTTATGGGCCTACAAACTGATTTTTGTATTAGTGGTTCACATTCATTACAGGCATTTTTCTGTTATTTACACAGGGATTCAGTGTATGAGTTTTACATGATGGCTTATCTTTTCCAGGTTTACCATTTTGATCTTTATGTTAAGAATGAGCCCATATGGTTGTGACTGGGTGCCAGTTACTATTCGGTGAGTCTACACATTCTAACATAGATTGTATTGTTGGGGGAAACCGCAAATTGTGTTTTTCTAATCATTCTTGACCGACTCAGGACTACGAGAAGTAAATTCGGGAAACCATTACAGAATTATCACATTTTTTAACATAGCATCTATTTATCCAGCTTATTAGCTTGGACATTGCTATTTTGGGGATTGTGAGCTTTCTACATCATATTGGAATTTATTACGCATGGGGCCAGACCTCCGCAAACTTCATCACAAGTGGATAACAGGATGCCACTTGGTTAATGGGTTGTTCATTTATCTTTAGGACAACGACTCTGTGTGGTGACAAGGCATTATTAATATTGGTCATCACATATTTGATAACAGAGAAATGTGTACTCATATGTAGTTAGAAGGTTCCTTGCGAAAAAACTTTTTCATTATTGGGGGACAGATTAGTCAACAGTCATTACATCGTTTTGCCTAAGAACATGTGTTTGTTCATCCCTCCCAGTGGTTGGCATGTATAACTACATTTAACTGGTGAAACTCATAGCCGGCCTTAGGCATAGGCCAACTAGGCGGCTGCCTAGGGCACTGCTGTAGCAGGGGCACTTTTCCAATATTTATTTGGTGTAGGTAGACCAGGATGGGGGTACCATATGGTGTGGTAGGGGGTGCCGTGGAGCCCTTTTGCCTAGAGCACCAGTTGACCTAAGGCCACTCTTTTAATATAATATATTCTTTTGGTTTCGGATTGCTGACTTGCAAATTCTGTGTGGATTTTCCATGTGCCCTCTTGGGTAAATCAGGGTAATAGTTTTTTACCCCCCTTTTTTGATCCTATTAGCCAACATTAACATTTACATTCCTTTGTGACTCAAATGAGGTTAATATAACAGTTATTGTATCAGATAATCAGGTTTACATATAGGGGATCATTTCCCAGCACCCTTGACAGTCTGCTCAAGAGACGTCATATAGCTTCTATTTTGGTATTACTACATCACAGTTGACTAACAGAGTTTTCAGGGTGATTGAAGCAAATTAGCAACTTATGGTCATGGATCTTAACAAGTTGCTTCAGGGCCTTTGTGCAGATAAGGATGATATTCGTGTATATGGAATTAAACCTATGGATGAGGGCTCAAACGAGAACAGCCAGACTGATCCAGTTGATGGTTGCAATTTGCTATTCACACAGCTTGGCAAGAAGGTCAAAACTTTACGTACCAACATTTGGCACTTACAGCTTTTAAAGCATATCAAAATCAAAATATTACCCCGAGGGGTTTAAGGACTAAATTACAGCCATTAGTTAGCAAACCTGATGATATATTATTAAGGGACTGGAACATGGCACAGCAACAGGCGTCCACGTCCTTTGTTAACATTTTAGCGTCTTATTATACAAGAACAATTGAGGTCAACATTTGTAATGTTCAAAAAATATGTGAGGAATTGAAAAAAACATGAAGAACAAACAAACTTCAAGGACAATCTTAGCAGACTCTCACAAGAGCTGACTACCTTTGAAAATCATTTGAAACACAAAAAGTTACATAAGTTTTCTAGAGATATGGAGGATTATGAGAGGGGTAGGCCGTCTGAGTCACAGAGAAGTGTCAGGTTTGCGGATGGAACAAAAATAACACTCAGATACACAAAAAAAGACCGAGATCCATATTGAAAAAAGGTAGACCACATACTACAACCTCTGGGGAGAAATCCCCCACTACTGACACCGAATCCACATACGTTAGTGATTCCACTGATTGCAAGAGGGGCCAGGGTTCAGAATACCCTTTAGGGGTAGGAGGCACAGGGGGGGGATGCAAACACAGGGGTAAAAACCATAGAGAATCTTTTCCAATCAATAGTGAAATAAATGTTGAATGCTCAAATGTGCATAATATTTCAAAATATGTTTTATCATCTGAACAGGAATCATTGCTGAATAAAGATCTTGGGTTTTATCCCAGGTTTTTTTGTGGATGAAAGCATTTTTGTCTCTGACATACTATCTTTTTGCAGAACGGTTAATCTGAAATTGTTTTTCGGCCAACAGGACCATTCTCAGAGATCTACTGATTTTAGATTCTACAAATCTAATTTCAGTCCACCCATGGACAAACATGTTGCCATCTTTCAACAGGCAGTCATCAAAGATTTGCATTACCATTTAGACTCCTCACATACTATCAGACATAATTTAACAATGGCAGAACAAAAAGCTCTTACTGATCTTAGGGACAACACTGATACATTTGCATCCTACCAGCAGATAAGGGTGGGGCGGTGGCGGTCATGGACTCCAGTTATTACTGGGCCGAGGGAAGTAGACAATTGTCTAACCCTCAGCATTATATGAACATGCCCACTGACCCCACAACTTCAAAAAAGAGATCGATAATTTTTTGCAGGAAGCTGTTGATCAGGGAATTATCAGTGACAAAACTAGACAACAATTAATGGTCAAAGATCCAGGCAAACAATATCTTTATCTATTGTCTAAAATTCACAAATCTTTGAGTACACCACCAGGCAGGCCTATTGTTTCGAGCTTAGGCTCCCTTATGGAGCCATTGTCAGCATTTTTGATAGAATATTTGCAATCGCTATTGCCATATGTCAGAGCTAGATGAAAGGACACAACCGAATTTCCACAAATTGTATCTGAGTCTGAATTGGAACCTCATTGGCTGATGTGTACCCTGGATGTTAAATCACTTTATACCAGCATTCCACACTGGGCTGGATTAACAGCATTAGAATTTTGGCTAAATAAGACCAATATCTATCAGTCCAGGTTTTAACACATTGCTCATTTGCATGGCCGAGCATCTCCTTATCAAAAACGTCTTCTATTTTCAACACGAGTGTTACTGGCAAATACAAGGCACAGCAATAGGGTCATCTTTTGCCCCAATATATGCTGATTTATATATAGGATATGTGGAGGAGCACATTATATACAATGAATTACATAATCTGTATTTGCCAGAGATAGACATATGGAGACATTTTTTGGACGACTGTTGACTTGTATGGAAAGGAGGCAGTGATTATTTGGAGGAATTCATTGAATACCTCAAGGGAAACAAATGGGGGGCAGAATTTACAGTGAGTTATAAAAATGAGATTCATTTTTTGGATGTTAATTTACAGCGTCAACCAGATAACACATCACGAACCACAGTTTATCGAAAATATCCACAATACAACAGCCTGCCTCTAGTCTCCACCACAAACATACCATTAATAACATTCCTAAATCTTGGTTTTTGTGTTTTAAGAGAATATGCTCTTCACAGCAGGATCTGACACAATCCCAACAGATTTTTAGCTAGGGGATATGGTACACAAAATGTAACTCGGCCATGCAATGGGCTAAAAACCAATCAAGGGATACCTTTTTAGAATACAAACATCAACCCAGGAAGGATAATAAGAACACCATGAGAATGGTCACTAAATTTGGTAGAAACACAGCATATCTTACTGATGTTATTGACAAACATTGGAATATTTTGAAGACCAATGAACAACTGGATGACCTTTTGGGGGACAAATGCCTATTTTCCTACAGGCGGGGCAAAACTTTGGGTTCCCATTTCTCTCATTACAAAAAAATCATGTATCAGGATGCCATTTATCATCAAACCACATTAACAGGGGAGAGATTGGTTGGTTCTTACCCATGTGGATGTTGCACCTTTTGTAAACATCTTTTCAAAACTAAAACCTTTACCAGTAAAAATACTGGACAGTTGTACAACATTAACTGCTTCGCTAATTGCGGAACAGATTGGGTTATATATTTGGCCACTTGCACCTGTCAAGCTTTCTACGTGGGCCAAACTTCCAGACAATTTAGATTCTGAATGTCAGAACATTTAGGGGATATTAGGAATGCCAGAGCCACCAATGTTCTTTACAGACATTCACTGATTCATCATACAGCGAAATATACCTTCACAGTTATTGACAAAATATCAGACAATAGATCTTTCAAAACGGGGTGGCACAGTATATTAAACATGAAGGAAAGGAAATGGATTGTAAAACTAGGGGGTTTATTCCCACCTGGATTAAATGATAAATTGTAGTGCTTTCCTTTCTTTTCATGGGTTGGATATCATTGAGAATTATTTAGGTGGGTACCAAGAGTACAATAGTTTGAAAAACAAAAACAGAAAATAAAAACATAAAAGAAACAAACAGAAAAAGGGAGCAAAACAGCAAATCTGTATGGATTTTATTGTGTTTTGTATTGTTTTTGTGTGTTTATTATCTGGTATTAGACCAGTTTTGTCTAGACAGGAAATGATGTCATGGGCACTTAATGAGATTAAGTATTTATTGCAGGGTTATCACTGTTTTTTGTAATGTACCACTGATGAAGGCTACAAGCTGAAACCGGTCTGGTTCTTAGAATAAATCTTCACGCTCCCAAAGTGCTGGCTCTTTTTTTTTATGTTTTTTTTTTTACGTTTCTTTCTCAACTTGCCATAATCCTCTGCTGACATCCTTGCCTGCTTTCCCTGACTGACTAAGCTAACAAAAAAAAAAATAAAACTATTATGATATGGAACTCAGTGTTCACTGTGTGGCTGCTTCAGAGTACAAACACCTTCCTTAGTGACCACTGTTTACAGGCTTCAGGAATTCAATATCCGCACCACTGAATCTTAATATGGGATGTGAAGATTCCACCATTGTCAACCAATAAATATGATGCCCCACCACTGGACCAGTAATCAAGGAGCTTCAATCCTCACCACTGGTACCAGTGGGGGATGAACACTGGGAGGATGACAAGTACGCACACAGTATTTCTAGATGCAGCTCTCTGCATAAAGTGCAATTTCCCTTAAGAGCACACATAGACCACAGTCAGTCCGGGGCTGGTTTCTCCCGCTTTCTCCAGATCCTAAATAAGACTCCCCACTGGCACAGCTACAGACTTGAGATCTCAGCTGAGTGACCAAGCCAAGACCTCCAGCACCCTCTCTGTCCAACCACTGTTTTGTGTCCCTGCCCAAGTAGCTGACATGCACACTGTTTGAGGTTTGGTTCACACACACACACACACACACACACACACACACACACACACACACACACACACACACACACACCTGGGTAAGGCTGGTACAAGGTTACTAGCTATGCTCCTTTCTGCCCAGACTATACGGTAGTTTCCAATGCCACTAGCCACTCCTTGTCAGCTACTTTAAGGCCCTTAAAGGGTGTCCAATCTTATTGTGCAATGTTACTATTAATACAAATGGTAGTTTGACAACCAGCAAGGCTATTAGGAGTGGCCCAAAGTGTCAACAAATAAATATGCAAATACTCTCAGAACTTAAACAACTCTTCAAAGATCAGCCACAATGAAAGTTTTAAATATATTTAATATATTTAATAATATATAGTAAAAGAACAAGAAAATACTCAGTATATAATTACAGTAACATCAGAGTTCAAAATTGCAGGAAATATTTAAATCAATATTGCAGGACAGCCTCAAATAAATGAAAAAAAATATCTGAACTAAGTGTTGCTATAGTCCAGACTATATCTAAGAGAATTATACTGTTCCCTAGACTTACTTACTCAGAGCAAGGCAGAGGTGTGGTGAATGGATCTTGTCAGTTCCAAGACTGAATACAGAATGTTGTCTCACTCAGACAGTTCTCAGATTAATCTCTCAAATATTACTGCTGGGCTGGCTTACAGAATTACATAATTTCTTGTCATCTGACTCCTAGTTCTCAGGCACCAAAACAACCACTGATGGCAGCTGGTAGCATTTAGCATCTATCTGTTAAAACACACAGACAAGGGGTTTTCCTCAGACCTTTGGCAAAGGGTGGAAGTCATAAAACAATAAAACGCTTCTAAGACAATACAGAAAGTTCCCTAGTTTTAGACATTGCGTCTCCTTGCTACATAATTAAAAGACAACATCTTATTTCGCCTAGCCATCAAGTAATTTAATTTCAGTTATTTTTCTGAAGTTAACCTCCTGTATTCCAGTCTCCACTGTTAAAATATACACTTAAACAGTTACAATAGTGCATGTGCATTTCTGTTCTATTCCAGTAGGGTACACTGTGGATACATTTCAAACAGCACTTTATAAAATACCTCTTCAGCACACATCTGTACAAACCATCTAATACATTTGTAGCACAAATATCTTACATGAATCATGTTGATATTCACAAATGACATTTAATTATTTACAAAATTACAGATAGCTGGGCTGGCAATATCACAGTGTGTCACAATATCAAACAGCTTAGGCTCCACCCACTGGAAGTCACAGTCCAAACTTCCAGAGCTCTGTTAGAGGGAATAAATTAAATCTTTTGTATGAAAAATAATAAAAAAAGAAGGTTCCTATGGTAGCAGCAATGATAAATGTGATCAACAAATCAAGATGATCAAATATCCTGTATTCAGACTGGTGGCAAAATAGTATGAGGATCTTATGCTCATACATCCACTTATGTAACCCTGCGCCCACATGCATCAGACCTATGGTATTGTAAGGAAGGTTTTCACTTTGATGCACCAGCCTGACATCAGGTTACCTCAAGCAAGATAAACCATCAGTACTGGAATACTATCACATGATCCAAGCAAGGATCTCTCTTTTTCTTACTCTCCCAGAACAGGAGTTTGCCAAGTTAAAGGCAGAAATTAAGTCCCTAGCACATCATCCTTGTCTATACAGACAAGGTACAAGAGAACCCAAATTTTTAACTCTGTTTTCTTTCCTGAGGGACTCCACTTGAGAAAGACTGAACCAAAGCAGACACACTAACCTGTGGCTCAGGCTTCTCATCTCTGCAATGAAGCAGATCTTCACCCGCCCATCCCCCCTGTTCTCCAAGTGTTCTCCATTGCCCACAAAGATCATCACTAAATCCACAAAGGTCTGAAGAGAGAGATAAGTCAGCAGGCAAAGGAGAGTAGTACTGCTGAAACTGAATTCATCCTCAAGTCTTCGTGAGTACTTTCACAAGGTGAACCCTGTTTTTCACAAAATCTCACCAAGGTAACACTGATATGTAGACTGTATTTATATACCATATATCATGGATAGAAGTAGGTCAAAAATTAAAAAAAGATAGCTGGGTGCACAAGACCCAGGATAAAAAAGTGCCCAATCCTGGTAGGTGCAGTGGTGCCAGGACTGGAAAAAATGACAAGTGCAGAATCCTCAAAGTACAGAAACATTCCTACAATGGGGCCAGGCCAGGCCAGGCCCAGGGGGGAGGATGGCCCCCTTGTTGTAGAAAGAAGTAGCAGTCCACAAAAATCACAAAAAACTGAGAGGCCAAAGAACAGCCATAAGACGACACAGTGAATTATCGAGGATAAGAAAGAAATTATGTATTGTTACTATTATGCAAAAAACCCAGAATTTCCAGACACAAGATATACAAAAAGATTGAGAGAGAATTTAGAGGAAAAGAAAGATACTTCCAGAAGAAAAACTGCTAGAAGCTTCAAATAAAAATTAGTGTTCATTAATACAACAGATTTTTGAAAAACTGTATATACACCAAAAAACGTTGATCTGTTTGGAAAAAGAAGCATTTGAGAGCGTGCAAAAATATAAACAACAAATGATCAGTAAAGCGTTGTACTATAAGAAAAAACACGCAGCTAAAGAGATATCACTCAAAAACAAAATTACTGAACTTGAAAATAAATTACAAACAAACTATGACCAAGAAATAGAAAAACAATTAGTTCTACAACAGAAAGAACTATACCTTTTAAATGCTAATAATCTCTTTTTTCAGGAAATACAAATAATAGCCAATTATGCTGAATGAGCACAAATGCCCTCCAAATTCCTAGCCAACCTAATAAATCAAAGAAAACCTCTACAAATTATTCCGGAACTGATATGCAAAGATAAAAAGTACAGCTCCAATCAGGACAAGGGCCAACTATTTGAGGAATTGTACTCGCTTGCATACACAAAACAATCCAACACTATAACAAACCAGGAAATGGAAATATTCGTGAAAAAACTAAACTTTCCAACACTCTCACAAGATCACAGAGAACACCTCTCATCCCCCATTACACTACAAGAAGTAATTACAGCCATTAAAAATTTTAAGTCAAATAAATCCCCAGGACCAGATTGATTCGCAGTGGAATTTTATAAAGCTTTTATTCTAACACCACCTAAAATATTACTAAATCTTTTTAACTACCTTATAATTAATACTATTACTAATCAGCATCTAAACGCATCAAAAACAATATTTGTTCTTAAAGACAAAGCTGACCCTAAAAACCCAGGAATCTACAGGCCCATATCTTTAATCAATGTGGACATAAAGATATTTGCCTCCATCTTAGCCAACAGATTAAATACAGTGATAACTAGCATCATTTCACCCTATCAGTCTGGTTTTACTCAACAAAGACAAATCAATGACAACACCATAACACTGGATGCTATGATTACCTTGTCTAGTCAGAAAAACTCCCCGCTCTTTGCTCTGATAATAGACGTATCTAAGACTTTCGACGGAATCATTCAAAAATTCTTATTTTCAATACTACCATATTTTAACATTCTCTCAAAATTTATAATATTCATTAAAGTATTATACTCCAAAGCACATAATATATACCGCGGTAGTGGTGCTGTGGTAGCATTGTCGCCTCACAGCAAGACACTGTTGCGTTCGATTCTCAGCTAGAGTGTCTTCTGTGTGGAGGCATGCGTGAATGGGCATGCTTTCGTTGAAGGTTGTGCATCAGGGCTGATAAGTCGGCACGTAAAAATCCACTACCAAACATTAGCGGACCGGAGTTCCGCTGTGGCGACCCCTAACCGGGATAAGCCGAAAGACACACACACACTCCAAAGCACATAATATACTACAGGTTAATAAAAGGTTCTCACCGTATCTCCTGAATTTGTATATAGACCCATTATTTCTATTTATTACATAAAAAACCTATCAACAAATACCAAATTTATATAATACAATGATCCCTTTTACAGCCTTCGCAGATTACCTGAACCTATAATTTTACAATACTGAGCTGTGATATTGAGAAAATCTTAACCTCTATAAGCGACTACTCAAAATTCTCCAATTATCAAATAAACCCAGAAAAATCACTAGTATTTCCTGCCAATCTATCCTCCAAACTAATAATATATCCACTGCCCATAGAAATTAAATTTAAGCACACTATGAAATACCGCAGAATTATTTTTCAAGACCCATCATTGGTATACCAAAGCAATGTAACAAATCTATGGTACATAATACAACAGGACCTTCACAGATGGGAATAACTTAATTTATCTGTACTAGCCAAGGTTGCCATTATCAAAATGAACATTCTATCCAGAAAGCTATACCTGTTCAGTGCTACTGACATAGCAATACAAGCTAACTTTTCCATAAACTACACTCCTCTCTCTCCAAGTTTGAATGGTATCCTAAATCAGAGTTGCATATAAAGAAATTATTCTCCCTAAAGAAAAAGGAGGCTTAGATCTCGCAGACTTTAAACTATACTATGACATAATAAGAGTCAACAGGGTACTGGCAATATCTGAATATAATCCAAGCAAAAAATATGGTCTCCTACTTGGATAACCCTATAATATAACTAAGTTAAATCATTAAACATAAATGCCCAGGCTCTCCCTTTCTTGGACAAAAATAGTTTGAAGAACATGAAGTTACATAAAACAATTGGAGACAAAATTAAGGCACTGCAAAAACTTATGAACTCATTGAACTTATAGAATGCCTTTATTACAATGCAATCTCTACATATGAATCCTAATCTTAAGATTAATGATAAAATGTTAAATTTAAAACCATATCCCTTGCTAAGGGAGCTGACGGTGTTAGACCTTTATTCATATAGGAATCAATCCCTCACAGAGCTGAGAACAACTTTGAACTTATCTAAACAGCACCTAAATATGCCAAGACAAATCAGAGATATGTGTGCCAGTATACTAAATAATCCTACAATCACAGAGAGACGCAAGTTTAGTCAAAGCACTCTGGTCTCTACTAACACTGAGAAAGAAAATGATATCCTGCTCGTACAAACTCATAATGTTAATAAGGTACACCACCACCACCTTCCTTCCCTCAGATCGAGTTTGCCACCCCATAAAACCAGGAACCCAATTCAACAAACCTTTTTTCACCAACTTTCTCAACTAGAGTCACAAAAGCGCACTCTGCTACATAATAAGCCAGCAGGTTCGGGGGAAGGAGGGGGGATGGTTGAAGACAAATGAAGTACAACTACTGAAATGGAACACTATGGTGAGTACACAACTCCTTTATCTGAAGTAGTTGATTTCATTTGGTCTTCAACCTGTGAGACAGAGTCCCCAGCTACCTATAACCTTGGGTGGTCCTCATGGAAGGATATTCTGAAGCACCGCATTGCCAAAGGATGCCCGGCCTCTAGATACCTAATCCAACTTATAATGGAAATAAAAGTATGAAATGAGGACCAAGTAGCTGCAGAACAGATATCATCCAAGGACACCCTGGACCAGAAGGCCACTTAAGTAGCCATGGACCTGGTAGAACGGGCTCTAACCTGACCTGGAGGAGACAAAACCCTTGTCTTTGTACACTTGAAAAATACAGAGAGAAATCCATTTAGCAATGGTCACCTTGGAAATGGGTTTACCCAAAAATAGTTTAGAGAAAGACATAAACAACTGGTCAGACTTTCGAAAAGACTTGGTTCTGTGTAAATAAAAATAAAGCTGTCTATGAACAACTAACAAATGCAACTTGTATTTACCTTTATTTTTGAAATTTGGAAAGAAAACAGGTAAATTGATAGTCTGATTGATGTTTGCCTCAGAGGCCACTTTGGGAAGAAACAAAGGATTGGTACGAACAGAAACCCTGTCCTTGTGGAAAACCATGCAAGGGATCTTGACAAACAAAGCCTGGAGTTCCGAGACCCTCCTAGCCGAGGTGATAGCCACTAGAGAGGCGGTCTTCCAGGAGGTCTACTGTTGCAGCCGGTTCAAAAGGAGACGCAACCAGCCCTTGCAACACCACCAAGGTAAGGTCTCATGGAAAAGTGGGATCTTTGACAGGGGAACACAAGAGAAAGGTACCTTTGATAAAGGCTTTGCACAACCTGGAAGAAGCCAAAGAACTCATATTTTCACCAACACTGGAAATGGCAGCAAGTTGTATCTTCACTGTCGAAGAACTAGCCCCTTGTTGAAAAATGATTGCCAAAAACTTAAGAATAGCAGGAACTGGTGCTGAGAAGGGATCCAAGTTTTTCTGAGAGGCCCAGATAGAAAAACGCTTCCATTTGCTATGGTAGATCTTTCTAGTGGAGGATTTAAGAGCTGCAACTAGGATAGACTTGACAGAAGAAGACAAAATGGGAGTCCTGGCAATTAGGGAAACTGGAGCAGCCAAGCTGTGAGCTTCAGACTGTCCAGATTCGGATTAGGAACACCTGAAGGGTGAAATACGAGATCCAGGCAGGGATCCAAAATCCAAGGGGGAACTAGAAGATGAGACCAGAGGAAGGGAAACCAAACCTGGCGAGGCCAAAACGGGGCAATGAGGATTACTTCGCTCCCCAGTTGACACGCTTTCGGTAAAAACTTTGGAACAAGAGGTAATGGGGGATAAGCATAAAGAAGACCGGGAAGACAAGCCTGGATGAGAGTGTCTCTGGGGGATTCCCCGGCGGGGGTTCAGAGCGAAGAACTCGCTACACTTCAGCAAAGCTGACCCCACTTTAGAAAGATCTGCTCCGCTACTGAAGGATTCAGAGACCACTCGTAAGGCACCAGGATAGAAAGGCTTTTCTTGTCCACCAGAATGTTGGACCATCCGGGAATGTGCACTGCCACTAGAAAGCGACTGGTGGAGATCACCCATTCCCAAACTCTCATGGCCTCACGACAAAGGGGGGTAGAATCTGGTCCCTCCCTGTTTGTTGATGTACCAGACCACCGGCATGTTGTCTGACTGAATTGCAATAGTTCCCACACGAAAAAAGGCTTGAAGGGACTGCAACGCTAAAAGGACTGCAAACTGGTCTCAACTGGGGATCACAGGCCTTGGACTGTCCTTCTCGAGCAATGCCTCCCCCACCCTAGCTGGGAGGTGTCCATGGTCACTGTGGCTTGGACCAGGGCTGCAACAAATGGACGTTCCTCAAGTATGTCCAGAGAATGCATCCACCAAAGGAGGGATGCCCTACAGGCTTTGCTTATGTGTATCAGATGTGTCAGTGGCAGATCCAGAATAGACCATTGTACTGCAAGAGTCCACTGTAGTACTCGGATGCGCAAATGAGCACACAGAAAAAGTGTAATCGTAGCCGCCATAGAGCCAAGGGCTAGCAACACTGCCTCTGCTGGTGGTAGATACAAGTGAAAAATGACAGCGACGTGCATTCATATATTTCGAATTCTGTCTGAAGTTAGGAAGACTTTTGTCTGCAAGGAGTCTATCTATACTCCGATGAATTCTATGACCAGGAAAGAGTGTAGACGAGATTTGGCAATGTTGACTGTAATACCCAGATGATCTGCTAGAAGCAGGAAATAGTCCCTGGCCTGACAAAGTAGACCCCTGGTGGAAGTAGCAAGGAGCCAATCGTCCAGGTACGGAAAAATCTGAATTCTCTGAAGCCTCAGGTGAGCCGTTACCACTGCCATAACCTTGGTGAACACCCTGGGGCTGTGGTGTGACCAAAGGGTAGAGCTCAAAACTGATAATGACTGGCCCCTAGCCAGAAGCAAAGGAACCTCCTGGAACGTCTGTGCGTCTTTATGTGATAGCAAGCATCCTGGAGGTCTAACGAGCAAGTCCAGTCCCTCTCTTGCAAGTAAGGCAAGATGGACTAAAATGTGACCATCCAAAACTTCTCTTTGTCAACGGACAGGTTCAGGGTTGACAGGTCCAGAATGGGCCTCAAGTCCCCAGTCTTTTTTTGGCACCAAAAAGAACCTGGAATAGATGCCTGATCCAGACTGATCTCGGGGGATGGGCTCTATGGCTCACTTCTTTAGCAGTTAGTACCTCTAGTGCTGCTTCCTCCCTTTCCGCAGCTGGTACATCTGGGAGGCGTTTGGGCGGCACGGGGAGAGCCACAAAGGGGATTGTAGAACCTCTGGATATGATCCATACCCCAATGGTCTGATGACACGGACTCCCATGCCATCAGGTGCAATGACAGGTGACCCCCAACTGCCTCCAGAGCAGAGCAGTTGGGGAACCCATCAGGGTTGCTGTGCAGGTCTGTCCGAGAATGGTTCTCGAGACCCAAAGTTCCTCTGACCCCCCCACTGCCTCTAGGGGAAGACGAGCCTTGAGCATCCTGGGAATACTGAGACTGCCGGAACCACATCTTCTTTTGTCCTCGCTGATTCTGAGAAAAGAATCTTTGAGGGTTTCAGAAGCGGATCCTGACGGCAGACAGTGTCTTCCCGTCCTTCTCGCTCTGGACCAACGTGTCATGGATGGTCTTACCAAAAAGGGAAGAGCCGTCGTAAGGGGCATTCGCAAATGATGCCTTAAAGGGCTCCGAGAAGTGACACAATCTAAGCCCGTCGTGACGCCTCATGGCAACGCCGGACCCAGCCGCCCTAGCCGCTCTCTCGGTGGCGTGCAAGAGGAGGTGCATATATGTATTTGAGACCGCTTTCAGGGTGGCCATCCTCGCAAAGAATGTATTTTTGTCCTCCTGCGATGTAGACCCAAAGGGCGACTCAGTGAGCTCCTTAAGGTCGCGCTGTAGTCAAATAACTTGGGCCAAGTAGTTCAGTGCCCTTACAGAAAAGGTTGCTGATGTATACACATGCTTCACTAGGCAGTCCATCATCCTGGACTCTCGGTCAGAGGGATGGACCATGGAACTCTCCTGAGCTAGTTCCTTCTTGGTGGCCACTGCTACCACCATAGAGTCTAGAGGGGACTCTTTATTCCAGGCAGGTCTGTCCGAAGGAGGGCTTAAAATTTTATCTGGGTGCCTTGGAATAGGCTCCACGTGTCCAGTTCCTTCCAAGCCCGTGAAGTGATTAAGTCCCCAAAGGATCCATAGGAGGGGGACACCCAGGAGGTAGACAGATGACGCCAAAGGCCTCCAGGAACACCGACTTGTCGAAGGAAGGTTTTGGGGCAGACCAGCCTCCCCACTGGTGTAAAAGTTCAATGATGTCGCCAAAGGAGACATCGTCAAGAGGTGATTTGGGGGAACATTCACCTTCCTCCAAGTCGGTGTCCTCCATGAAGGACTCCGGGGAGGAGTCCAAGTGCCTCCTCTCTCACACGTACGCTTGCGAAGGACCTCTCCAGTGGGGCTATCCAGAGAGGGCTCGCAAGGCACCTGATGTTCCTCAAGGGGAACCGTCTGGGGCTCTTCGAGCACGAGCTGTCCCTGTGGTAAAATGATGGAAAATGCACCCAGACCAGGGGGAGTCGGAGCGGAATCAGAAGAAATAGGGCTCTCAATACAACAGAGAGAGCCCTTTCCACTACATCGAACGTCGAGGGCGAGTGAACTTCCTGGGAACCTATCACGGCAGCTGCTCTCGCGGGATCCGAAGAGGGGATTGGAGCTGGTCCCGAAGGAGACAGAGCACCAAGGAGATGGCTTCGACCTGACAGGAAAAATGCCACCCCCTCGAATCCGATGCCCAGGCTACGGCTCCGACAGCCACTCGGATCCAAACTAGTCAGATCCGAGATGCTCAAGGTAACTGCCGGCGTCGAGGTAGCAAATACCATCGGCGCGGACCCCTGACTCCGAATTAGTTCATGGGTATGTTAGTCTCAGACACATAACGTACCTCTCTGCATACTATTCTTAAATAAGGATACATAAGAGAATTTTTTTTTTCAGCATGTTTTAAATAAATTAATTTATTCATTCATTCATTTCATATTTCAACTAGGAAGGCCCTGTCACCAGAGGCCCTTGTGTAAGAGAGTCTTGTACTTTAAATGTAATGACTAGAAAGCACAAAAAATGTGGTAGGGATGTTCTTGAATACAGACTGCATGTTATATATTTGCTGACTGAATTATTTTATATATTTGCTGGAATTGTTTTTTTTTTTTGTTTCTGATCTCTTCTGAAACTGATTCCCCCTTTTTCTGTGGTGGTGTTAAAGTTTATAAAACTGGTCTAACAGCTTTTATGTTATCTGATTGCTTCAATGCTTGCTGATTCAAAATGGCCCCTGTTTGTAAATTCCTGCATAATCTGGAAATATAATCTCTGATAAGTATAATTCTTGGCACTTTAACTTTTCAGAGTTCCGCACTGTCTTAATTTTTGCCTGATTGAATTATTTTATATATTTGCTGGCACTGTTTTTTTTTGTTTCTGATCTCTTCTGAAACTGGTTTTCTCCCTCCCACCCACCCTATTCCTGTGGTGTTTATCGTTGATGGCTTTGCAGTTGCCTGCTGCTACTGTAAATTTGATCTGGGACACTCCTCCCAGTCTAGTGTTCATTCTACCTAATACAGAGAAAACAAATGAGAAGGCCAACCCACTTAGGATCTTAACCTTGAATTATCGTCTGCTCCTCCTTTCTCCGCTTGCACTTTACTAAATCTCCGTGTGTTCTGACTGAGTGCTGATTGTGCTTTTCAGCTGATAAGTATATTTTTGGTACTTCTTAACTGTTCAGAGTTGAATAAAACAATTGAATTTAGTTCAGAATACATTTCGAATAAATTGCATTTATTTAAACTGAATTTGCTTTAATACTGCCACACACTCAAGTGTGCTAGCTTGCACTGCACTTGAATTATTTTTAGTGCTGTTTTAGCTGCTTTCTGGAAAAAATATAACCTTGTTTCCTGCCTTGCCTGAAACTAGTCTAGTCCAGATACAGATTTGCTGTAGCCAGGACTGTCAGTAAGCTTCTGAGCCCTCAAAGTCTTTTTGTGTTGGAGGGACGTCTTCTAGCTTATCAGTGGGAGTGGTAAGTACTAGGTAGTCTATCTACCACAAGAGGAGTGGTTTTTGGCCCAGAAATTGTAATTTATTGGCCGTTTGGGCAGTTTGTCAACTTTCTGGTTTTAAAGCCCTCATTTGCGCTTGTTTCGCGACTTTCCTGTAACCAGTCTAGCCCAGGTACAGATTTGCTGTATCCAGGACAGTTTTTAAGTTTCTCAGCCCCCCAAAGCCTTTCTGTGTTGGAGGGAAGCCTTCTAGCTTATCAGTGGGAGTGGTAAGCACTAGGTAACCTATCTACCACAGGAGGAGTTGTTTCTGGCCCAGAAATTGTAGCTTATTGGCCGTTGGGGCAGTTTTTTCCATCTCTTTCAACTTTCTGGTTTAAAAGTCCACATCTGTGCTTGTTTCCCACCTTTCCTGCAACTAATCTAGTCCTGATACAGATTTTCTGTATCCAGGACTGTTTGCAAGCTTCTGAGCAGTGCCAAAGTCTGCTCTTCAACTTTTCCCTTAGATCTGCTAGTTCTCTCCTCTCCTGCACTTTTACTAGCTTAATAGTTTAGCACTTTACCAGACTTCTTGTAGCAATTATTGTAGCACACAAAAGTGCTGCCAGCACTAAACGTTCTACAAGGAAACAGCTCCAGTATTTATCAATGCCCACCCCTCCAGGCATGTCTAAAGGTCAGTTCCCTGTGCTTTCCCCTATTAACCTGGTGAACCTGGGCATCCTGAGGCAATGTAGCAACTGCCTCATGTACACTGACAACCTTCTCTTCTTACCTCCCAATACTCAGACTTGTGAGAGATGCACTTATATATCCAAATTGGAAGCCACGCACTCTCCAACCAAGACCGGAACAGCTAATCAAGAGAAGGTCAACACTTACACCACACCAAATGGAACACACACACCAGCACTACCTTTACATAAAAATACAAACCACACACCCACCTTCGCAGAGGCTCTCAATAAAAAAATCTACCCAAACAGCAGAGACCTCCAAGGCAGAAACGCACCCGACCACCACAACACAACGCTAATCACAAGACACATAACTCTCCTAAACAGTTTGCAACCCAACCAAAGCCCCTAAGGCAAAACAGCATGTCCAACAAACTAGTCAGGTGACTCGATAGTGAAGCACACTGATGTCCCCACTCACTAGGTTGAATAAGGAGAAAGTAACAGCTGCCTGTCAGGCGTCAGGATCTGCCACATAACACACGCACTCAGGTCCCTCAACAACCGGTACAAATATGACTCTGTTATTGTACATGTGGGTGTGAATGCCCTGAGACGTACCTCTCTGGACTACATGAAAAGAGACATGGAGGAGCTCTTGGATTATGTAGCCCAGGCGGGTATGACCCTAGCCCTGAGCAGCATCCTACCATTACTCAGAATGATACCACAGTACAAGCAGAAAATGACTGATCAACTCCTCCTTGGTTAGATCCGACAGCAAACTAATCACCTTGGAAATCCACATCCCTGCCACCCCCACACGTAACCACTATGTAAAACTTCTCCAAAGCTAACTTTGGGCTACTAAAAACAGAGGTGGCTAACTTCCCGGCACCCATGCAAATGGAGAATTGTTGCATGACCGCCGAATCATACACCAATGCACTGTACAAACACGTACACAAATGCATGGATCTCGCCATACCCAATAGAACGAAGACGCTCTCTTCAAAAAAAAGGAAGCCAACCTGGTGGTCCCCTGCCATAAACAAACTCTACATCAGAAGGAGGAAACTGATGCAGAAAAAGGCGAAGTCCCAAGACTGAAAAAACTCCCTTATCGGCCTCAACAAAAGGTTGAGATCCCTCATCAAATCCTCTAACTCTAGCTATGAAAACAGAATTGCAGCAGATAGTAAAGACAACCACAAGGCCTTCTATAGTTATGTAAAGAATCTCCATGGCAATACCCAGATTTGCTCTGAGCTACTGCACAATGGTACCTCCTATACCAAGCCAACAGATATTGCCAATATACTGGCCTAAAGATTCAGTACTAACTTTACCCCATCCCCCCAAAGAACCAATCACAATACCAGTAGATTGCCAGGCACCCAGTATTACTGCTGCACAGGTTAAAACAGCACTGTCCAAGGCCAAGAATACAGCTTCTATGGGACCTGACAATATCCCTGGCTGTGTTCTGCATGAACTACAGAGTGAACTGGCACCTCACCTGTGTGCCCTATTCAATGACAGCCTCACCTCACGCTTTGTCCCTACCAAATGGCGCACTGTTACAGTCATCCCTCTCCACAAAAGAGGAGCGACTACAGACCCTGGGAATTACTGTCCAATTAGCCTGAAGAGTCTGATATGCAAAGCTATGGAATGCATCATCATGGACCTAATAAACAAAGATATAGGGAATCTCCAAATTCTGGATCCTACAGAGTTTGGTTTTGTGAAGGACAGATCATGCCTGCTCAACTTGGTCAACTTCTTTGAGTCAGTCGCCAGTGCTGTGGATGAAGGCAAGGTGGTTCATACAGCCTACCTTGATCTGGCCAAGGCCTTTGATACCATTCCCCACTCAGGAATCATAGAAAAACTCACTAAGCTAGGCATCAACTCCTATATCACTGGGTGGGTTGCAAACTGGCTCACAGACAGAACCCACAGTTTGAATGTAGCTGACTCCAAGTCAGACTGCTGACCAATCACGAGAGTAGTCCCACAGGGTTTGGTCCTGGGTCCTCTCCCATTTAGTATCTACTTCTCTGACGTCCAGGCCAACACAAAGAGACTCTGGCTGACAAAGTTTGCAGACGATTGCAAGTTAGGAGCTATTATTAACTCCCCAAGTGATGTTGACATCCTACAGAAAGGCCTCAGTGACACCAATGACTGGTGTCAGAACCATGGCCTTAAGCTCAATGCCAGAAAAAGTGTCGTCATCCCCCTTGGGGAAAAACCTGGTTCCCTTGAATTACCATATTATTGGTAGTCCACTGAACACAGACGGCGTTATAAGGGATCTGGGAACACAGGTTGACAGCAACCTCTATTTTGACCACCACGTTGCCACTGTGGTCAGAAAGTCCTTCTATGTGGCACATCTCATTATTAAGTTTTGCATCCAGGAAGAAAGGGGTCATTTGTCTCCCTCTACTCTTCCCTCATTAAGCCAATCATCGAGTACAATGCCCCATTTGGCATGTACCTCACTGCAACAACTGGAGAGGCCGCAAAACTACCTCACAAAGAGGATCCTAGGCCTTAAACATTTGTCCTATATGGAGAGACTCAAAAAACTCCAACTATTCTCTGTATCATATCGCCTACGTAGAGGCGATCTCTGCTCGATTACAAAGCCATGTCTGACCCAGCTCTGTTAGAAATGCTACATTTAAAGAAATCCCAATCGCTCCGCACCACATGCTCCAACCTCATTATCACAATCAACAGAACATGCTGCAGGGACAGGTTCATAACCCAGAGACTGCCCATGCTATGGAACAGACTTCCCATACATGACAAGCAAAACACTTCACTGGCCCTCTTCAAGAGAAATCTTGATGAGTGGATGGGAAATAGAAAATTCACCACAGGGATCACTCCAGTAGCTCTACTCGACAGAGGTGCTAGGAATTAAGGTCAGGTGGCACGATGCCAGGGTAATCCCATGGGCTAGGCTTGTAAAGGCTCCAGGGCCATTAGCCTAGTACACACCTATGAACCTTAGTGTTGGCATTCATTAATCTGGTGTTTAAGTCTTTCATACAATCTGGCCTACTAAAGGGTATAATGGCAACTAGAAATCCAGTGGTATTAAAGAATGTATTTATAACTATGATCAGACTCATGATAAAATATAAGTTGTTGTTTTGTAATGTATTACTGACATAGGAAATTCAGAAATAGATTAAAGAAGGTTTACAAAAAGAATAAACAAAATGAATAAGTAAACATGTTGAGAGACTGAAGTATTTGGATGTTTTCAGCATTTCATACAGAGTAATCACGGGAAAAGTACAGTTTTGTACCAACCATCAATGTAGATGTTCGAGTGTACACCCTGCTGCAGTCATCACACTTGGGTTATCTTGTCAGGCGGTCCCGCAGTCGTCCTGAATTGCAAAGTCTTGGTCCGGCGTCGGTTGCTGTCGCTTCTTCCCTGACGTCAGTGCACCAGGGGTATATATGATGCATCCGACACCATTTTCTTCAGTTTTTCTTGCCCCAGATGTCAGGTGCCCCCAAAAGGTGGTCAGTAATTAGTACCAATCTAATAAATTTAGCACAAACACAACATCCCTCCAGCTATAAGCAAATACATCAGAAAGGTATTGTAAAGATTTAGTTAGTTAGTCAGAGGGGATGGAGGGAGGGTAACCTGGACTGCAGCAGAGTGTACACTCAAACATCTACATTTATGGTAGGTACAAAACTGCACTATGTTCATCGTGTTACCCTGCTGCAGTCATCATACTTTTTGTAGAATCCCAACGATAAGGATGGGAGGAGGAGTCAAAGAGGGTCAATGGAGGCTAGACGTCCCTGCAGAACTGCAGTGGCGAAGCCAGCCCTAGTCTTAGAGTAAAGTGGTAAGTGGTAGTGTTTGGTGAAGGTGTGTACTGAACTCCAAGTTGCAGCTTCCAAAATATCCTTGGTTGGCACCCCCCTGAGGAAGGCTGTAGATGTAGCTGCTGCCCTGGTAGAGTGGGGCCTTATGGTAGCAGGAACTGGCGTTCCATGATGAGTATAGCAAAAACAAATGCAATGTCCTATCCATTTGGAAATGGTCTGTTTTGATATAGCCTTCCCTTGTGAAGCTGCAGCATAGGATACAAAGAGCTGGTCAGATTTTCTGAAAACCTTAGTTGTATCCAAGTAGTAACGAAGTTGCCTGTGAATGTCCAAGGAATGCAGGAGTCTTTCTCCTTTGTTCTGTGGATTTGAAAAGAAGGTGGGTAAGTGAATGGTTTGATTTAAAGCCACACTGGATACCACCTTAGGCATGAAGGAAGGATTAGTTCATAGAGAAACTCTGTTTTGATGGAAAATGAGGAATGGTTCCACTGCCATTAGTGCCTGAAGCTCTGAGACTCTTCTGGCTGAAGTTATTGCTAGCAGCAGGGCAGTCTTCCATGATATAAACTTTAGATCATCAGAGAAAGCTGGTTCAAAGGGAGGTAGCGTAAGTTTTTCCAGAACAAAGTTGAGGTCCCAGGTTGGTGTAGGTGCTCTCCTGGGGGGCCTAATGTTTTTTGCCCTTCTGAAGAACTGCCTTAGAAGTGGATGTGAAAATAAGGGTGGATCCGTGTTATAGTGGGCTGAAATAGCTGAGGCGTGGATTTTAATGGATGAAAAAGAAAGTCCTTTGTGCAACATCTCAGTTAAGTACTGTAGAATCTGAGGTATGTGAGGCTGAAGGGTATTTTGGCCTTTAGCTTGGTTCCGGGCGCAAAACCTTTTCCATTTGTCCGAGTAGGCCTTCCTGATGCTGGGCCTCCTAGCTTCCAGAATAACATCCATAACTGCTTGAGGAAGAGGAGCTGGCTGGATGCTTAGGTGATTTGCCATGCAGCCAAATTTAAGGTTTTGAGCTGGCTGTGTAGAATCTGATTGTCTTGCTGTGTGAGCAAATGGGCAATTTGTGGTAAAATCCAAGGTGGGCCCTGGGCCATATTCCTTAACAGTGGGTACCAGTGCTGGCGTGGCCAGTCTGGGGCTATGAGTATCATTCGTGGTCTCTCCTTTCTGACTTTCAGAAGCACCTTTGAGAGAAGGGGCAATGGAGGGAAGGCATATACTGTCAGGTTTTTCCAACTGAATGAGAGTGGCCCACTTTCCAACCTTGATGGTGAAGTGTCCTTGTACAAAATTTTGTTAGCTGATAGTTTTGGGGGCTGGCAAACAGGTCTGGGTGGCACCATTTTTGAGTTACCATTGCAAATACTTGTGGATCCAGTTTCCACTCGTGGGGATCCATGATGTTTCTGCTGAGGTCGTCTGCCAATGTGTTCTTTTTTCCTGGCAGGAATTGAGCTTGTAGCTGAACTTGGTAAGCCAGTGCTGTGTTCCACAAGGTCATTGCTTGCCTGCATAGAGGGTAGGAGTGTGTAC
Organism: Protopterus annectens; assembly: GCF_019279795.1. NCBI lineage: Eukaryota > Metazoa > Chordata > Ceratodontiformes > Protopteridae > Protopterus > Protopterus annectens. Next base: position 233,472,600 of record NC_056741.1, on the reverse strand, counting down.
CCCCTTGTTAATATACCACATTACTGTGGTGTTGTCCGTCCTTATTGTAAGCTGTCCTGGATGTAAGAGGTTCTTGAAGGCTGTCAGAGCATTCTGTACAGCTAGCAACTCTTTTTGATTGATGTGCAGATTCCTTTGATCTGCAGTCCATATGCCTTGAACGCACTGTCCTGCCATGTGTGCCCCCCCAGGCGTAGTCCGATGCATCTGTTGTCATAGTTTGCCTGGCTGGGGGCAAGGTGAAAGGCTGACCCTTGTTGAGGTGACATGCCTGTGACCACCATAGAAACTATTGTTGAAGGCATGGAATGAGAGATATCATTGTGTCCAAGCTGTGGCTGTGTTGAGACTATACGCTTTTTAGGTACCACTGTAATTTCCTCATATGCAGCTTTGCAAATGGTATTAGTAGTATGCAAGATGCCATGAAGCCCAAGGCCTGCAGAATTTTTCTTGCAGGGAGTTGGGTCTTTGTTGCCATTGTTTTGAAATATTGAGTCAGTTGTAGTTGTTTGTCTGGCGTCAGATAAGCCTTCTGGGCCGTTGTATTCAAGCTGGCACCCAGGAATGTCATATTTTGAGAGGGTACTAGTTTTGATTTCTTTTCGTTTACTGTGTACCCTAGGCAACTTAGAAGATGTTTTACAAAATCCAGATGTTGTAAGAGGATGTCCTTGCTTTCTGCTTGGATGAGGCAGTCGTCCAGGTATGGGTATATTTGAATTCCTCTTTGTCTGCAGTATCCAATTACTGATGCCAGGCATTTTGTGAAAACCCTGGGCGCAGTGGATAAGCCAAAGGGCAGTGCAGAGAATTGGTAATGGGTTGAACCTGCAATGAAACGGAGGTATCTTCTGCAATTTTGTCTGATAGGGACATGTAGGTATGCCTCCTTGAGGTCCAACGTTACTAGCCATGCTTTCTTGCCCAACATGGGAAGAAGCTGCTGTAGTGTTAGCATCTTGAATTTGGGTACTTGTAACAAGGTGTTTAGAATTTAAAGGTCCAGAATTGGTCTCTAGGCATTGTCCTTTCTGGGGACTAGAAAGAGTCTTGAGTAAAATCCTTGGCCTTGCTCCCATGTAGGTACCAGTTGAATGGCTCTCATGTCCATGAGAGCTGTAATTTGTTTTTGTGCCTCTGTCCATTGATTTTGTGGCAGGTTTGGCATTCCTCTTTTCGTTGGCAATGTGTGGAAATGGAATCTGTATCCTTGTGAAATTATGTCTAGGACCCATTTGTCCTTTGTGACAATATGCCAGTTGTCTGAAAAAGTGCTAATTTTCCTCCCAAGGGAGCTGCCAAGAGAGTCTTGCTTGGCCATATGAGGTTTAAGTCATTGAGTTTGCCTTCTAGTAGTTTGGGTCTCCTCCCTTCTGTGTTGCAGTGCCCCATTGTCGAGGTTTGTAGTGGGTTTGCGGTTGTTCTCTGCCTCTTGGGCATCTGTATTTACCCCTCTGTGGTCTGTCAGTAGCTGGAGAGGACCAATTTTTTGTTGGTCAATTTCTGCTGAAGCGAGGGGGCTGAACCTGAAGAAAATCTTTGACCGTCTGCATAGATTTTGCCTTATCCTCCATTTTCTTTAAGACTTCTTCTGCTTTAACTCCAAATAGGACATCCTGCTGTAAAGGGGCATCTAGAAGCTTTGCTTTAACATGATCAGGCAGAATTTGTTCCTTTAACCAAGCATGCCTACGTATAACAGACCCAGTAACAGCTGCTCTACAGGAAGCCTCCAAAGAATCAAATCCACATTGTAAAGTATGTTTGCCCACCTGTTCAGCTGCATGCAACAGATCCTGCATTTCCTTCAATTCAGACTGTTGAGGGAGTGTGCTCATTTTTTGTCTTACTTGAGACATTAGAAATTGCTGGTATTTTAGCATGTGAAATTGACAATTTAGTGCTCTCATAGCTAGAGTGGCTGAGGTGTAAATTTTTTTCCCCCACCTGTCTAGTGCTCTGGAGTCCCTTTCAGAGGGTACACGATTTTTCGCCATAGAAGCCTTAGCCCCTTTTGGACCCTGGGAGATAGTCTCTGGATCAGCAACAGGGCTTTTATAAAGGAATTTGTGGGAGTCAGGCACTCTATAATATCTGTCTGGTTTGGCTGGAGCAGGAGGCAGAGAATCTGGATTTAAACTAGATTCTAAGTAAACATCATCCACAATGTCTAAAACTGGGGGGATAGCAAGAGGTCTGTGCTGGGGGAGTAAAAGAAATTCTCTGAGCCTTTTCTTTGAGTCAGAGTAGTCCTGACCTTCCCAGTGGAAATGTTCCCTCATAGTATGTAAAGTTTCCCCAAAGGAATAGTCTTCAGGGGGAGAAGCTGAGGGAATGGAATCCTCAGCATCAGAATCTTCATAAGGGGGAAAGGAGTAATCTTGGTCCTCAGAGGAGCCTAAAGAAACAGACACTTGATCAGAGGAGGCATAATCTTCCTCTTGTCTAGGCCTTTTGTCGGGGGGTTGGGAACCCCTGATTAAAGAGATCAAATCTTCAGCCATTTTAAGCATCTGTTTCTTAGGCATGGGGCCTTGAACTGGAGACTGAAATGCAGTCTTTTTTGGTTTAATAGGAGTCTTGAGCTTAGGATACGTTTTTATACTGAGCGTCGTCGGTCTGAAGACACCTTCAGAAACCGAAGGTGTTTCTGCAGCACCGACATCTCTTTCTGCAATGTCGTCGGTAGGGGCTAAAGAAAATGGCTGCGTGGGCCTAGCATTCTCCGCCAAAGGCTCCGAAGTGGTCTCAGGTTCCAATTCTGCGGTAGCCAGGGGCTGCGTAGGAGCCTCACTGAAAAACGGTGAACCGGAGACCGACCCAGCCGAGGCCTCGGAGTCTGGCTTGGGTCTAGGCTGCCTGTCCTCATCCTTGCGTTTTTTGTGCACGCCGGTAGTCGGTTGCTCTGACGGCATAGTATAGTTAAATTTTCTACCGAAGTAGTGTCGTGCGAAATCAAAGCGTCTTTTTATAGTACGCTTATTGAACCTAGCACAAAAGCGACAACCAGTGACGTCGTGGTCTGGGCCTAGGCAAGGTATACAATAAGAATGAAAATCCTTATGAGGTATTTGCTTCCCACAAGAAATACAATTGTTAACTTTTTCTAACATCGGTCTGAGGCAAGAAAAGTTTCCCCAACGGGGTACTTAGCTTTATTGAAGACTTCGGATCTGAAATTCAACTTCGAAAATCTCAGGAGTCGGCACTTGCGAACTGCTTCTGCTTTGGGCACCGCGCGGCAAGAAAGACTGAAGAAAATGGTGTTGGATGCATCATATATACCCCTGACGCACTGACATCAGGGAAGAAGCGACAGCAACCGGCACCGGACCAAGACTTTGGAATTCAGGCCGACTGCGGGACCGCCTGACGACAAGATAACCCAAGTGTGATGACTGCAGCAGGGTAACACGATGAACATCTTATTAAGGCTACATTACAAGGAATAGTTTTGATCTTAAGCAAGCAATTGGTTTAATAAAGGCTGTAGAATATATAAAAAACAAAATCGAGTAAAGACGAGATATAAGTTTATATAACTCAAAGGATTCCTAAATTGAGGAATAGTATACCTGTTTATGTTAGAAATTCTTGTTCAGTGCCAATCTTCAAAAAAAGTTAAATGATTAAGTGGGGAAAATAAATATAAGTATGGCTTATGGGGACTATCTGCAGTTAAATTAAAGAATAAAACAATGGTGATAGGCATGTAATACAGTTAGTCGAGTTATGGTCTTGAAATGTTCAAGGATTAGTAAAAAAGCAGGCTAAGTTTAAACATCTATAGGAATGACAGTGACTGTTACCGGTAGGAGATAACCAAGTAGAAATATACAGCTTAAAGTTTAGTGCCTAAGGTGACAGTGGTAAAGTTAGTTAGGTATTTAAGGTAATAGTTAAGCTTGGTGTGGTAAAGATGTTCTTGAATACAGACTGTATACTCAGTGTTGGCATTCAATAATCAGGCATTTAAGTCTTTAATACAATTTGGCCTACTAAAGGGTATAATGGAAAGTACATATCAAACCACCAAGCAGCAAAATATTAATATTCCACAAACTATAATGGAAACTAGCAAAGAATGTATTTATAACTATGTGTTACTGACATAGGAAATTCAGGAACAGGTTAAAGAAGGTTTACAAAAAGAACAAAATGAATAAGTAAACGTATGTTGAGAGATTAAAGTATTTGGATGTTTTCAGCATTTCATAGGTATGTACCAGGCTATCGCCTCTAGGGCCTATATAAGCCTAGCCAAATGAGGTTCCCTGGCTTTTGCCACCCAAGAAAATTATTTTCCTGTGCCCCTGTCGAGCAGTGCCTCAGCAGTGATCCCCAGGGTGAATTTCCTGTTTCCCATCCTATTGTCAAGATTTCTCTTAAAGAGAGCTAATGAGGAGCTCTGCTTGACATGAATGGGTAACCTGTTCCAGAGCATAGGAAGTCTCTGAGACAGGAATCTATTCCTCCAGCACATTCTGTTTATTGTGGTGACAAGGTTTAGGTCCCTGGAGCATGTGATTCGGAGAGATTGGGATTTCTTTAAGTGTAGCATGTCCATCAGATCTGGGGTAGGCATGGCTTTGTATGTTAGGCAGAGGTCGCCTTTCAGTAGGCGATATGCGACAGAGTACAGCTGGAGTTTTTTGAGACGGTCTGCTTATGGCATTTGTTTGGGGCTGGTAATCCTGCAAGTGAGGTATTTCTGTGATCTTTATCGTTGTTGCAGATGTCTTGTGTGGTACATGCCAAATGAGACATTGTACTCTATAATGGGTCTAATGAGGGATAAGTAGAGAGGAACGATGAACTCTCTTTTTCTGAAGGAGAACCCTTTTGTTGACCTCTCTTTTTCTGAAGGAGAACCCTTTTGTGATGAGGTGTGCCACGCAGAAGGATTTCCTGACTACTGTGGTGACGTGATTATCAAAGGAGAGACCACTGTCCACCTGTGTCCCAAGGTCTCTTATCACACTTCCGGTGTTTAGTAGGCTACCGCCTATGTGGTAGTTCATGGGTATGGTGTTTTTTCCCAAAGGGGATGACAATGCACATCTTGGCATTGAGCTTTAGGCCATGACTTTGACACCAAGCATCAGTCTAAGAAGGCCTCTTTGTAGAATGTTCACATCCTTTGGCGAATCTATTACGGCTCCTAGTTTGCAGTCATCTGCGAATTTCGTTAGCCAGAGACTAGCTGTATTAGCCTGGACATCAGAGAAGTAGATACAGAACAGGAGAGGACCCAGGACCAAACCCTGTGGTACTGCGCTTGTCACTGGTCTGAGGTCAGATTTGGAGTCGGCTACTTTCACTGTGTGGGTTCAGTCAGTGAGCCAGTTGCCCACATCTTGTGACATCAGGATTTATGGAACAGCAAAAGAGTCCCTGTACGCATGGCCCCAAAAAAAGCAATCCAGTACTAAAGTGATGAGCCAGCAGACCTAAGTGGGGGATGGTGGCGAAAGCCTTTACGAGGACAAGATAGGCTGTGTGCACCACCTTACCCATGTCTACGGCTCTGGTGACTGCTTCAAAGAAGTCAATCAGGTTTAGGAGTCATGATCTACCATTTACAAACCCAAATTGAGTGCTGTCCAGAGTTTGGAGGTTACCTATGTCTTTGTTTATAAGCTCCAGGATGATGCGTTCCATGGCCTTGCAGACCATGGCACATCAAGCTAATGGGACGATAGTTCCTGGGGTCAGTGATGGCACCCACTTTGTGGAGTGGGATAACCATCGCTGTGCGCCATTCCATAGGCACAAGGCCTGAAGTGAGACTATGGTGGAACATGGTACTTAGGTGGGGTGTCAGTTCATTCTGTAGAGTTCGTGCAGAATGCAGCCTGGGATGTTGTCTGGTCCCATGGATGGTGTGTTCTTGGCTTTGGAGAGTGCGGTCTTTACCTGTGCATCCATGATTATAGGGGCTTTGCAATCTTCCAGTATGGAGATGGGCCCTTTGGGGGGGGGTAAAGTTTGCACTGAACCTGTCTGCCAGGATGTTGGCAATATCAGTTGGTTCAGTATCTATAGTGCCATTGTGCTGTAGCTCAGAGCAGATCTGAGTGTTGCATTGAGATTCTTGATGTAGCTGTAGAAAGCTTTGTGGGTGTCTTTAGAATCCATGACAATTTTATTTTCGTAACAAGCTTTGGAGGATTTTATGAGGTTCATAGGTTCATAGGTTGGTACTAGGCTATCAGCCCTAGGGCCTATACAAGCCTAGCCATAACAATTCCCTGGCTATTTCTTCCCACATTATTTACTTTCCTGGACCCCTGTCTAGCAGGGCGACTGACGTGATCCCTGGGGTGAATTTCCTTTCTCCCATCCAATCGTCAAGGTTCCTCTTGAAGAGGTCCAAAGAGGCACTCTGCTTGACATGTATGGGTAATCTATTCCAGAGTCTGGGGAGTCTCTGGGTCAGGAACCTATCCCTCCAGCATGTTTTGTTTATTGTGATGACAAGGTTTAGATCCCTGGAGCGTGTAGCTCTGCGGGATTGGGATTTCTTTAAGTGTAGCATGTCCAACAGCTCTGGGTTTGACATGGCCTTGTATGTTAAGCAGAAATCGCTTCTGAGTAGACGATATGCGACAGAGTATAGCTGGAGTTTTTTTAAGGCGGTCAGCGTAGGGCATCTGCTTTAGGCCTGTGATTCTTTTAGTGAGGTATTTCTGAGGCCTTTCCAGTTGTTGCAGATGTCTTGAGAGGTACATACCAAATGGGGCGTTGTATTCTATAATGAGGGATCTCAGCTTCTTGCTGAGGCTGACCAGTGAGTTCCTGCAATCATGGGATTTTACTCTTTTTTGCAACAGTTTCTTCCTTCTCTTGTAAAGTTTGCTTATGGCAGGGGACGACTAGATTGGTTTCCTTTTTTTGGAGGATAGTGTCTTGGTTCTGTTGGGGACGGCACAGTCCAATCACTCGTGTATGTGCTTATACAGTGCTTTTGTACCTGATTCAGCAGTCATGTCTCTATTTTCCATCTGTGTGGGTGACATGAAGTTGGCCAATTCTGAGTTAAGAAGCATGAAGTTGGCTTTGGAGAAATTTTTTACAGTGGTTTCCTTAATGTGGGGTGGGGGCGGATATGTATGTCTAGGGTGATTAGCTTGTGGTTGGACCTGACCAGCGAGGAGCTGACCTCTGGCATGGAGCATCTGTTACCCATATTGGTAATGACCAGGTCCAGGATGCTGCTGCCCCTGGTAGGGGTATGGACAAGCTGATCCAAGGCGCTGGAATTGATGAATTCCAGAAAACGTTGGGCAGATGAGTTAGCACACGAGTAGTTTTCCCAGTTGATGGTGGGGTAGTTGAAATCTCCCAATATTAGGGTATTGGGCTGTACCTTAATATTATCCAGTATATCCAGAAACACAAGCCAGTGCATTTCTTTCTGCCGGTCCCAAGCCCGGATAAATGGAGGGGGTTGCGTCAGGAAGGGCATCCGGCATAAAACTTCACCAAATAATTTCATGCGGACAGCAGTAAATATTTACATACCGGATCGATTGAGGCCCAGGTTAACAAGGACCGCCACCAGTACTGTTAGTCAACAGGGTGCTGGCAGAAATTGAGCTACTGTCGGCCGAAGGAGGAGAAGAGGGGGAAGGCATGGCCGAAGGCAGGAAGAGAGGAGAAAGACTAGGACTGTGGTAGTGAGGGTCAGAACTTTGAATGTTGGCAGTATGACTGGTACAGGGAGACAGCTAGCCGATATGATGGACAGAAGGAAGGTTGGTATATTGTGTGTGCAACAGACCAGATGGAAGGGGAGTAAGGTTAGGTGTATTGGAGGTGGTTTCAAATTGTTTTATCATGGTGAGGATGGGAGGAGAAATGGTGTAGGAGTTATCCTGAAGGAAAAGTATGCTAAGAGTATTTTGGAGGTGAAAAGAGTGTCGGATAGAGTGATGTTTATGAAGCTGGAAATTGATGGTGTAATGATGAATGTTGTTGGGCGGCCACGGTGGTGCAGTGGTTAGCATTGCCGCCTCACAGCAAGAGGTTCTCCGGTTTGATCCTCGGCTGGGGTGCCTTCTGTGCGGAGTCTGCATGTCCTCCCTGTGGTCGCGTGGGTTTCCTCCGGGTGCTCCGGTTTCCTCCCACATCCCAAAGACATGCTGCAGGTGGATTGGACACTCTAAATTGGCCCTAGGTGTGCGTGTGAGTGTGCCTTCTGTGGAAGGTTGGGCGCCGGGCTGGCAACTCGACACCGTAAAACTCCACTGCCATTCAATGTGCGGACAAGGTGATCCGCTGTGGCGACCCCTAACCGGGAAAAAGCCGAAAGAAGAAGAAGAATGATGAATGTTGTTAGTGCATATGCTCCAAAAGTTGGGTGTGTGATGGATGAGAAAGAACAATTTTGGAGTGAGTTGGATGAAGTGGTGATGACTGTACTCAAGGGGGGGGGGAGAGTGGTGATTGGAGCAGATTTCAATGGGCATGTTGGTGAAGGGAACAGAGGAAATGGTGAAGGGAACAGAGGGAATGAGGAAGTGATGGGTAGGTATGGAGTTAAGCAAAGGAATGCAGAAGGTCAGATGGTAGTGGATTTTGCTAAAAGGATGGACATGGCTGTGGTGAATACGTATTTTAACAAGAGGGAGGAGCATAGGGTGACATATAAAAGTGGAGGAAGATGCACACAGGTGGATTACACCTTATGCAGGAGGGCCAATTTGAAGGAGATTGGAGACTGTAAAGTGGTGACCGGGGAAAGTGCAGCTAGGCAGCATAGGATGGTGGTTTGTAGGATGACGTTGATGATCAAGAAGAGAAGGAGGAGTGTAAGGGCAGCACCAAGGGTTAAATGGTAGAAAATGAAAAAGGGTAATTATGAGGTGATGTTCAGGGAAGTGTTAAGACAGGCACTGGGTGGCAGTGAAGAGTTACCAAAAAGCTGGGTAACTACAGCAGAGCTAGTAAGGGAGACGGCTAGAAAGGTGCTTGGTATGACATCTGGACAGAGGAAGGACGACAAGGAGACATGGTGGTGGAATGAGGAAGTACAGGAGATTATACAGAGAAAGAGGTTGGCAAAAAAAAGTGGGATTGTCAGAGAGATGAAGAAAGTAGACAGGAGTATAAGGAGATGAGGTGCATGGCAAAGAGAGAGGTGGCGAAGGCTAAGGATAAGGCATATGAAGAGTTGTATGAAAGGTTGGACAATAAGGAGGGAGAAAAGGACCTGTACCAATTGTCTAGACAGAGGGACTGAACTAGGAAAGATGTGCAGCAGGTAAAGGTGATAAAGGATAATGATGGAAACATACACACAAGTGAGGAGAGTGTGTTGAGCAGATGGAAAAAGAGTACTTTGAAGGGTTGATTAATGAAGAGAATGAGAGGGAGAGAAGGGTGGATGATGTGGGGATAGTGAATCATGAAGTGCAATGGATTAGCAAGGAGGAAGTAAGGATAGCTATGAAGAGGATGAAGAATGGAAAGGCTGTTGGTCCAGATGACATACCTGTGGAAGTATGAAGGTGTTTAGGTGAAATGGCAGTGGAGTTTCTAACCAGACTGTTTAATGAAATCTTGGAAAGTGAGAGGATGCCTGAGGAATGGAGAAAAAGTGTTTTGGTACCGATTTTTAAGAATATGGGTGATGTACAGTGCTGTAGCAACTACAGAGGGATTAAATTTATCAGTCACAGCATGAAGTTATGGGTAAGAGTACTGGAAGCTAGGTTAAGAAAGGACGTGATGATTAGTGATCAGCAGTATGGTTTCATGCTGGGAAAGAGCACTACAGATGCGATGTTTGCTCTAAGAGTGTTGATGAAGAAGTTTTTGTAGACTTAGAGAAAGCATATGACAGGGTGCCTAGAGAAGAGTTGCGGTATTGTATGAGGAAGTCAGGAGTGTCAGAGAAGTATGTAAGAGTGGTACAGGATATGTACGAGGGTAGTGTGACAGTGGTGATGTCTGTGGTGAGAGAGATGGATGCATTTAAGGTGGAGGTGGGATTACACCAAGGATCAGCTCTGAGCCCTTTCTTATTTACAATGGTGATGGACAGGTTGACAGACGAGATCAGAAAGGAGTCCCCGTGGACTATGATGTTTGCAGATGACATTGTGATCTGTAGTGAGAGCAGGGAACAGGTGGAGGAGACCCTGGAGAGATGGAGATATGCTCTAGAGAGAAGAGGAATGAAGGTCAGCAGGACTAAGACAGAATATATATGTGTGAATGACAGGGAGGGGGAGGATAGAGGAATGGTGTGGATGCAAGGAGTAGAGGTGGCGAAGGTGGATGAGTTTAAATACTTGGGATCAATAGTTCAGAGTAATAGTGAGTGTGGATGAGAGGTGAAGAAGGGAGTACATACAGGATGGAGTGGGTGGAGAAGAGTGTCAGGAGTGATTTGTGACAGACGAGTACCATTAAGAGCGAAAGGGAAGGTCTACAAGAGGGTAGTAAGACCAGCATGTTATATGGGTTGGAGACAGTGACATTGACAAAAAGGCAGGAGTTAGAGCTGGATGTGGCAGAGTTAAAGATGTTAAGATTTGCACTGGGTGTGACGAGGGTGGACAGGATTAGGAATAAGTATATTAGAAGGTCAGCCCAAGTTGGAAGGTTTGGAGACAAAGCCAGAGAGGCAAGATTACGTTGGTTTGGACATGTGCTGAGGAGGAATGCTGAGTATATTGGGAAAAAGATGCTAAGGATGAAGCTACCAGGTAACAGGAAAAGAGGAAGGCCTAAGATAAGGTTTATGGATGTGGTGAGAGAGGACATGCAGGTGGTTGGTGTGACAGAGCAAGATGCAGAGGACAGAAAGAAAGGGAAACAGATGATTCACTGTGGCAACCCCTAACGGGAACAGCCAAAAGAAGATGATGATGATGATCGAGAAATATGGAGTGGGCGTCCTGGGACATGGCAGGGGATCTGTAACAAGCTACAATCTGAATTGCAGTCTTGCCTATTGTTAACTGCACCACGATAATTTCAGATGCATTATGTTGAGCAACTAGCCTGGAGGTGTGGATATCCTTTATGAATATGGACACACCTCCTCTTTTAGTGTTTCGGTCCAGGTTATGTGGCCGAAAGGTGTGGTAAGAATTGTGGCCTGGTAATGCAGGGGTGCTCTCTGGCTCCTTAAATCAGGTCTTTGTCACTGCACAGATGTCAATGTTCTCCATCTTAAGGAGTGCCTTGAGCGAGTGCATTTTGAGGTTTAGACTTCTAGCATTGAGTAGCATTACCCTTAGATTTCGCTTGCTTGTATCTACAACATGTGGTATGTTTGATGTTTGAGTCTTGCCTAAAAAAGGCACCACAGGGACGGCAAGAGCCTTAGCTGTAGAATATATAAAAATACTGTTATAGGTAGGAGATAACCACAAAGAAATATACAGCTTCAAGTTTAGTGCTAAGGTGATAGTGGTAAAGTTAGTTAGGTATTTAAGGTAAGAGTTAAGCTTGGTGTGGTTATTAATTGTAGATTCTAAATTAGCAGTAAGTCGCTCCAGTGGTATGGTATGGCTTACTTTGTAAGGTAAGTTAGCAAAATATGGAACAGATTAAAGTAATAATTAGGCACAATGAAGGAGCTAATGCCATAAACAGCTAATAATAATGATAGCTTGCAGGCGGAGAATTAAATATCAAATAACCAAGAATCAGAATAGTAAAAGTGCAAAAGACAGTAGAATATATGAAAGTTATACAAAAGCAAATCCATTTAACAGCAGGCATCAATTCAATGGCAGGAAACAGTAGCAATTCTCTCAAGCAGCAAATACAGTGGAACAGCTACTATACTCACTATAAACAGCAAAAGTGAAAAAGTCCACAACCAGAAAACAGTACTGTAACAGGTATAGCATCCAAATGTATAGCATCCAAATGTAGTTTAAGTATAAGAAAGCAAAAGTGATAAGTCAACCCAGTAACATCAGTAAAAATCCAAAACAGAAAATAGCAGAAAAGGATTTAAAAACAGACAATCCAGCAATGAGTAATGCAAGTGTATTGAAACTAGTTAAACCAGCAGGGGAAAATGCATCTTACTTGCAGTTGGCTGCCTGATAGGTAAGTCTTACTTAGTAGTTGGTAACTAGTAGAGTAACCAATGAAATTATACATGGAGTGACTAGTATAATAAGCTGATAGTGCTGCCTCAATGCACTTTATTTAGCTAGTCTGATCACAGACCGAAAAAAGGGCTTAAGAGAATCCCTTCCTTCTTTCTTCTCTCCTGTGCACTGCACAAACATGCACAGTAGTCTGAAAAAAAAATGTCAGGACAGTTTTATTTAATGCCCAAGAGTTTTGCTTTGCCAGTAGTCTGCTGAACAAGAAAACAATGATAGGAGTGATTCCACAGCAAAGCAGCAATGGCCAACTCTTCCTCTCTCATTCAGAAATCACCAATCTATGTGTTCTCCAGCAAGTACAGCAGTGCACGGCTTAAAGAGACAGTAATCCAAAAATAAAAAGCCAGCACAAAGGTGTATAAGGTGCAAGTTTCAATAAAATGTTAACACATACAGACCGGTTTCGGCACACATAAAAAAGCCTTCCTCAGTTTAACGGAACAAGAAACCAAGCACTCCTTATATACACACACCCATTTATAACAAAGCTCATTCATTGGCTGTTCACAATTGCTCATTCAATCCAGAGGGAATCAAACCCAATAGTTTAATTATCCATCTTTTTTCTTTATTATTAAGTATATTGTGCCAACCAATTTTATTAGTTCTGTTCCCCCTTGATATCAATAACCGTAAATCTAAATGATGCTGCAGGATGAACAACCACATGTCTATATAGTGCATTAGTAAGCCTTTTTAATTTAATGTCACTCATGTGCTGACTGATCCTAAACTTCACGGGCCTGGACGTCTGGCCCACATAAAAGGCCGAACAAGTACAGGTGGCTAGGTATATGACCCAATCAGATGAATAGTTAGCAAAAAATGTAATGTCATATACACGACTAGTATTACGACTACTGAAAGTTTTTGTCTCATTGAGCCTATTGCAGTGTGCACAGTGGCCACAAGTGTAACAGCCCTGAAGAACATCCCCCGATAAAGTGGATTGTTGAGGGGGGGCAACCATCCGGGCTGGCACCTTATAGTGATTAAAGTGGGATGCCAAAGACCTACCTCTCCTAAAACCAAAATGGCATTTGTCCCCAATGATTGTCCTGATCTTCTCATCTACTTGTAAGATGTTCCAATTCTGTTGTACAACTTCACAAAAAACATTAGTATTCCGACCATGAGTGGTAATCATTCTGACAGGAGTGGATTCAGAAGCAGATTCATCTTTATATCATAACAGCTCCCGTCTATCCATGCCACTCACTTCCCTACATGCCATTGAGATCACTCCAGATTTGTATCTATGTTCCTTAAATCTCCTGACCATATCCCTTTTGTGATGATTATGTTGATCCCTATCAGAGCAAATGCATTTTATTCTCATGAACTGAGACTTCGGTATATTCTGGATGACATGTGGTGGATGATGGCTGCTGGCATGCAGGAGGGAGTTGTATTCAGGAAATTTGTGGAAAGTACAGTTGTGTACCTACCATAAATGTAGATGTTCGAGTGTATTCACTGTTGCAGTCATTACTCTTGGGTTATCCTGCTGGCAGGCTACCCGCAGTCGGCCAGAATTCCAAAGTCTAGGTCTGGCGTTGGTTGCTGTCACCTCTTCCCTGACGTCAGTGCGCCAGGGGGTATAAAAGATGCAGCCGACGCCATTTTCTTCAGTTTTTCTTGCCCCAGATGTCAGGTGTCCCCAAATTGGAAGGCTGAAAAATATGCCAATAAAAATGCATGCACAAAAATAACATGTCCTTCATCTACAAGCAAATACACCAAATAGGTTGTATAGGATAGAGAAGTGCAGATAAGTCCCAGCAAAGAAAAGGGGGATGGTGGGTGGGTAACCTGGACTGCAACAGTGAATACACTCGAACATCTACATTTATGGTAGGTACGCAACTGTACTATGTTCATCGTGTTTCACTGTTGCAGTCATTAGAAGGGTGGCTGGGCTAAATAGGATTAGGAGAGGCTATAAGTCCCTGCAGAACTGCAGTGGCAATGCCTGCTCTGGACTTAGAGTAAAGAGGTTAAGTGGTAGTGCTTTGTGAAGGTGTGCACTGAACTCCAAGTTGCAGCCTCTAAGATATCTCTTAGATTTTTCTGCATAAGATTTTCTGGTACTGGGCCTCCTCCTCTGAGGAAGGCTGCTGAAGTGGCTGCTGCTCTGGTGGAATGAGGCCTAATGCCCTTAGGCACTGATTTGCCATGTTGAAAATAGCAGAAATGGATGCAATGGCCTATCCATTTAGAAACAGTCTGTTTTGAGATAGCCTTTCCTTGTGATCCTGCAGCATATGACACTAAAAGTTGCTCAGTCTTTCTGAAAGCTTTAGTTCTGTCCAAGTAGAATCGTAACTGCCTGTGTATGTCCAATGAATGCAGAATTTTCTCACCCTTGTTCTGTGGATTAGGATAAAAGGTTGGCAAGTGAATGGTTTGGTTGAGGGCCACACTGTACACCACCTTAGGCATAAATGTAGGGTTTGTCCTCAGAGAAACCCTGTCTGGGTGAAAAATGATGACAGGTTCCACAGCCATGAGTGCTTGTAACTCCCAGACTCACCTTGCAGAGGTTATTGCTAGGAGTAGAGCTGTTTTCCAGGATAAGAATTTTATATCTGCTGTTGATGCTGGCTCAAAAGGAGGCAGTGTGAGTTTTTCCAAAACATAATTGAGGTCCCATGCCAGAATTGGTGCTCTCCTTGGAGGACTAATGTTTTTGGCCCATCTGAGGTACTGCCTTATTAAAGGATGAGAAAAGATAGGTGGTTCCGTATTGTAATGGGCTGAAATGGCAGAGGCATGCATCTTAATAGATGAGAAAGAAAGGCCTTTGTTTAGCATCTCAGTTAGGTATTGTAAAATCTGAGGGATATTTGGTACGCACGTGTCAATGCCTTGTTCCTGGTTCCAAGCACAGAATCTCTTCCATTTTTCTGCATAAGATTTTCTGGTACTGGGCCTCCTGGCCTCCAAGATAACATCCATAACTGCTTTAGAAAGAGGAGTGTTCTGGATGGCTACATTATCCGCCATGCTGCCAGATTTAAAGTCCTGAGTTGACTCTGTGCAGGATCTGATTGTTTTGTTGGGTCAGCAAGTGATAAGTTTGAGGCAGTATCCATGCTGGACCTTGAGACAAGCTCTTTAGGATTGGGTACCAGTGCTGGCGTGGCCAGTCTGGTGCAATCAGTATCATTTTTGGCTTCTCTTGTCTGACCTTTAGGAGTACCCTGGGTAGGAGAGGCAGTGGGGGAAAAGCATATACTGTTAGATTTTTCCAGCTGAAGGATAGAGCATCCACTTTCCATGCTTCCTTGTGATAAATCCTTGTGCAAAATCTCTGCAACTGGCAGTTGTGAGGGGAGGCAAATAGATCTATGTCTGGGCATCCCCATTCCCTTATTATCATGCTGAAGACTTGGGGATCCAGTTTCCATTCGTGGGGATCCATGAGGTTTCTGCTTAGTTTGTCTGCCAGAGTATTTGTTTTTCCTGGCAGGAATTGTGCTTGCAGGTGAACTTGAAAAGCCAATGCTGTGTCCCATAAGGTCATTGTTTGTCTGCAGAGGGGGTAGGAATATGTTCCTCCCTGCTTGTTTATGTACCACAAAACCGGAGTATTGTCTGTCTTTATCAGTAATTGTCCTGCATGAAGCAGGTCCTTGAAAGCTGTCAGGGCATTTTGAACAGCTAGCATCTCTTTTTGATTGATGTGAAGATGCATCTGGTTTGCAGGCCATGTGCCCTGAATACATTTTCCTGCGATATGGGCCCCCCAGGCATAATCTGATGCATCCGTTGTCAGTGTCTGTCTGGCTGTGGGTAAACTGAATGGCAGACCCGTGTTGTGGTGACAGGCTTCTGCCCACCATCGAAACTCCTGTTGCAGGCAGGGGATGAGTGCAATTACTGTCTCCAGGCTGTGGCAATGCTGAGTCCAAACACATTTTAGATACCATTGTAGTTTCCTCATAATGCAGTCTGGCATATGGAATTAGTAGAATGCAGAAAGTCATGAAACCCAAGGCCTGCAGGATTTTCCTTGCAGATAAGTGGGTTTTTGTTGCCAAATTCTTGAAGTAAGTAGTCAGTTGCTTTTGTTTGTCTGGCGTGAGATAAGCCATCTGCGCAGTTGTATTTAGGCTTGCATCCAGGAATATTATCTCTTGAGAGGGTACTAGTTTCGATTTCTTTTCGTTTACTGTGTACCCTAGGCCAATTAGTAATCTTTTTACAAACGCCAGATGCTTTAGAAGAATGTCTTTGCTCTCTGCTTTAATTAGGCAGTCGTCCAAGTAGGGATATATTTGAATTCCTTTTTGTCTGCAAAATGCAATTACTGGTGCCAGGCATTTTGTGAAGACCCTGGGCGCAGTAGATAAGCCAAAGGGCAATGCAGAGAATTGGTAATGCATTGAGCCAGCTATGAATCTGAGGTATCTTCTGCAAGATTGTCTGATTGGGACATGCAGGTATGCCTCTTTTAGGTCCAAAGTTACGAGCCAAGCCTTCTTGCCAAGCATGGGCAGTAGCTGCTGTAGAGTCAACATCTTGAATTTTGGAACTTCCAGAAATGTATTTAGTATAGACAGGTCCAGTATTGGTCTCCAGGTTTGGTCCTTTCTGGGTACTAGGAAAAGTCTGGAGTAAAATCCTTGCCCCTGCTCTTGCTGTGGTACTTGCTGAATGGCCCTCATGTCCATGAGGGCTATTTGTTTTTGTGCCTCTGTCCATTGATTGTGTGGCAGGTCTGGCATACCTTTTGACCTTGGTAGAGTGTGGAAATGGAACCTGTAGCCTTGGGACACTATCTTCAGGACCCATTTGTCTTGGGTAATCCTTTGTCAATTTGATGAAAAAAGTGCTAGTTTTCCCCCTAAGGGGGCTGCCAAAAGAAAAGTGCTTGGATCTGGTAGAGGAAAGTCATTGGGACTGTTTCCTGTAAGGTTGTGATTTGTCTTCTCCGCTTTTGGAGGTAGGAGCACCCCATTATTTAGGCCTGTATGAGCCTTGGGGCTGTGCTCTGCCTCTGGGACGCCTGTATCTGCCTCTTTGTGGTCGGTCTGACACTGGAAAGGACCAATTTTTAGAAGGCCAGTTTCTGCTAAATCTGGGTGGCTGTACCTGTAAGAAATCCTTGACTGTCTGCATGGATTTTGCTTTATCCTCCATTTTTTTCAACACCTCTTCTGTATCATGCTGTAATGGTGCATCTAATAATTTTGCTTTAACATGATCAGGCAGATTTTGTTCCTTTAACCAAGCATGCCTTCTAATAACAGAACCTGAAACAGCGGCCCTGCAAGAGGCCTCCAGTGAATCATAACCACATTGTAAAGTATGCTTTCCCACTTGTTCAGCTGCATGCAATAAATCCTGAAATTCCTTGTTCTCTGAACATTCAGTATTTGCCAACATTTTCTGTTTAAGCAGTGACATTAAATATTGCTGATATTTAAGCATATGAAACTGACAATTTAAGGCCCTTATAGCCAGGGTAGCAGAAGTGTAGACTTTCCCCCCCCATCTGTCTACAGCCCTGGAATCCCTATCAGAGGGGACAGGGTTTTTTTGCAGTGGAAGCTTTAACCCCTTTGGGACCCTGAGATATAGTTTCTGGGTTAGCAGCGGGGTTTTTATACAGGAATTTATGAGAATCTGGCACCCTGTAGTATCTGTCTGGCTTGGCAGGTGCAAGGAGTAGAAAAACTGGGGACAGGCCGGACTCTGAAAATACATCATCTACAATGTCTAGAACAGGTGGAATAGCAAGGGGTCTGTGCTGAGGAAGTAGCAGAAAGTCTCTGAGCCTTTTCTTAGATTCAGAATAATCTTGGCTCTCCCAGTGGAAATGTTCCCTCATGGTATGCAGGGTTTCCCCAAAAGAATAATCCTCAGGAGGAGAGGCTGAAGGAATGGATTCTTCAGCATCAGAATCCTCATAGGGAAGCATGGAGTAATCCTATTCAGAAGAGGAATTAGAGGAAATAGAAACCTGATCAGAAGAATCATACTCTGTCTCTTGCCTAGGCCACTTATCAGGAGGGGGATGGGAACCCCTGATCAAAGTAATTAGGTCTTCGGCCATTTTGAGCATCTGTTTTTTAGGCATGGAAGTCTGAGTAGGAGAATGCTGTACTTGTTTCTTTGTCTTTAATGCTGCTTTAGTCTTTGAAGCTGAAGATGGCTTAATATATAGTTGTGTAGGTCTGAAGACACCATCAGAAGCTGATGCCTGCTCAGCGGCTCCAGACCCATCTGAGGGAATGGTTTCCGAGTGTCCAATACCTTGAGCATCCAAAGGCTCAGTCGGCTCCATGTGGGAGTCGGAAGCGGCCTGTGGCTCTGAGGTAGCGGGAGCCAGGGGCTGCGAAAGCGCCTCACTGAGAAGTGGCGAACCGGTGAATGGCCTAGAAGAGGCTTCGTCATCGGTTTTGGACCTCGGATGCCTATCCTTTTCCTTGTACTTGCGTTTTTTATATACTCCGGTTGTCGGCTGATCCGGCGGCATTATATAATTAAATCTTCGGCCAAAGTAATGAAATGCAAAGTCAAACTGACGCTTGCATTGGTTAAATCTAGCACAAAACCGACAACTAGCAACGTTGTGATCAGGGCCTAGACAAGGAATACAGTAAGAGTGAAAATCCTTATGAGGTATTTGCTTCCCACAAGAAATACAATTGTTAACTTTTTCTGACATCGGTCTGGAGCAAGAAAAAGTTTCCCCAACGGGGTACTTAGCTTTAATGAAGACTTCGGATCTGAAATTCGGATTTGAAAATCTCAGGAGTCGGCCGACCGGCACTTGCGAACTGCTTTTGCTTCGGGCACCACGCGGCAAGAAAGATTGAAGAAAATGACATCGGCTGCATCTTTTATACCCCTGGCGCACTGACGTCAGGGAAGAGGCGACAGCAACCGACGCCGGACCTAGACTTTGGAATTCTGGCCGACTGCGGGTAGCCTGCCAGCAGGATAACCCAAGAGTAATGACTGCAACAGTGAAACACAATGAACATCACCTGTGTCTCCAAAGACCCATCGGTATCTTTAGTTATAAGAACATCCAAAAAAGTGATATGATTTGGATCTTGTGTACAGGTAAACTCAATACCCTATTTATTCCCATTTAGGAATTCCACAAATTCCTGTAGATACTCCGAATCCCCTCTACATACCAGCCATCAGTCATACAAATAATGTCACCAGATGTCCATTTCTGGCAAATAAAGATTGTGTAAGGGATCATACATGAGTTGCTCTTCCATAAAGGCCATAAACAAATCGGTATATACGGGAGCAAAGAATAACCCCATAGCCGTACCCTTAGTTTGCCAGTAACATTTGTTCTGGTAATAAAAAACATTTTTGGTCAGGACATGTTCTGTAATAACCACTAAGGTATTGAATCCAGAGAGCTATAGTTGGGCAACTCCAAGCCAGTGTTCGACCGCCAACAGGCCAGCCCAGTGGGGGGTGCTGGTATATAAAGAAGCTACATCCAATGTACAAAGAAGCCAATGGTGGTTCAACCTGAGCATCTGATATAATTTGCAAAAACTCGGTGGTATCGCGAATACGAGATTTGACCAAAGGCAACAACGGTTTAAGATAGTATGTCAAAAACAATGCCAAAGGTTCCGTCAGTGATCCCATACCCAAAACAATAGGTCTAACCGGCGGATTGGATAAAGATTTATGAGTTTTGGGTAGCAAGTATAAGTATTGTTTTTTAGGACCTGCTACAGTAAGATGTTTAGCAGTATTATTGGATATAATCCCCTCATCAACGGCCAGCTGGATGAAATCATCAATCTGATGTTTGAAATTGCTGGTGGGGTCCAGTGGCATGGACATATAGTACATATGGTTGTCCAGTTGTCTCCGAGCTTCATTATTATAAGTATCAAAGTCCATCACCACAATGGCTCCCCCCTTATCCGCTGGTGTGATAACAATGTTGGTGTTAGATTTAAGTTCCATTAATGCGTCTTGTTGAATCTTTGAGAGATTATGTGGTTTAATCTGGGCCTCACCTTTATAAATGTGTAGATCTTTGAGAACACTATGTAAAAATAACTGTACCACTGGATGCATTGGTGGCATAAAATTTGATCTTTGAAAATAAAAAGCATTATCAGTGATACTTGAGGAGCATGAAAAACTTAAGCACCAATGTTTGGCACTTGCATTTTTTTTAAAGCCTATTTGTTGAAAAACATTAGTCCCAGGGGACTACAGGTGAGAATTCAGCCCTTGGTCAATTAAATTGATGAGGAATTGCAAAAAACATTGGAGGGTATACAACAACAGGCATTAATGGGGTTTGCTCACGCTCTTGCCTCATATTATGACCGATGTATAGATGGTGGGATTTTGGAAGTCACAAAGCTGTGTGAACAGTCGAAATAATGTGTAGGACATAAAAATTACTCAGCTTACTTACAACACTTAGCACAGGAACTTTTGAGTTTGGAAAAACAGCTTAAGGAATGTAAGGTACATAAATTCAGTAGGGATCTTATAGACTATGAAAAGGGTAAACCATTTGGTCCACAAAAGAGTGAAATTTTCCAATGTGGGTCCCAAACCTAATAAAAGGAAACGTCCCAGATCTCGATATTAAGGAAATCCAGCTCTTTATCTATGGGTACCTCTGGGGAGGAGTCCTCCTCTTACACTGACTCTGAGCACTTCCAGGCCTAACCTTACCTACACCAAAACGTATAAACAATAGCACAGATTTCCCTTTAGGAACCCCAGATGTAGGGGGGATGAAAACACAAGAAATATACCAAATGTGGAAACTTTACTTCAGATTTTGAGCAACAAATAGAACACAAGAATGTCCTCAACATTTCTTCTCAGACTCTGATTTCTGTGCAGCTTGACCTCCACAATAAAGGGTTAAATTTTGTGCCAGCTTTATTTGCACCTGAAAATGATTTTGTGATGGGTTTGCTTGCTTTTGGTAGAACTTTGAATCTTAAATTGTTTTTTGATAAGAATAAGACAACTGGCCAAACAAGTCCTGACAATCCAACTCCAATGATGCTGATTCCTGCCCCTCCGAACCCATCGCTTGAGCCCCTACTCCAAATATACCTAAATCCTCATGATCAGATGATATACCTCTAAGTAGTTGGTTAAGATCCATCTTGGGAACCAAAAGTTATTTGACAATAAGCCTGAAACAAAAATATTTCAATACCAAATAGGAGGCACACACCCTAATGGGCCAACAATGAAAATTCAACAACGTGAAAGTTCAAAATAGAAATAATACCAACAAATATGCTTCCCAATGGAGTACAATAATAGCCCCCTCCAGCTCCTGAACTCAATTAGTGGTGGTGCTATGTCACACCATGGGTATAAGTCAGAACAGTCAGTATAAGGAAACCATCAAACTACTGAAGCAAATACTTCAGTATGGCAATACTATATATAAAATTAGTTGTGTCATAAATGTCCTGGCCAAAAATGTGGATATTATTCAAGGGAGTACAATAATAGCTCCCACACGATGAGATCCAAAGTGGTGCTATGTTGCTCCAATATTGATACCAATGGTATCTATTATCCTGATGAAAGAAGAACAATGTATATAAATGGCTACAATAGATGGGTAGAGGTAATCCCAAATAACTTCTATAAAAGAGGGATTAAGTCAGGAGTAGTAAGGTCATGTGTTGCCTATATGTTGGAAGACACTAAGTGTGATACCACCCAAAAATAAAATAGGGACTATAGTAATATAATAATCACAAAGAATGTCCATACACATGTACAGTCCAAAACTGACATTGCTATGTTGGAAATGTATGGTCTTATAAAAAGTGCAGATCAAATCTAATGGATTAGAGAACCCAACTAAAAACAGTTATCAACCATTAAGTCTAATTACTATTACTTGGGTCTCCTAAAAAATGGTATTGTATTGTATAAATGACCTGTACTCCTAATAATCCCCAATCACTAATAAACTATACATATAACAAGCTCAAATGTCCTAAACCAGACTGTACATATATGCCCTGGGTCAGAATGATGATATCAGACAATTAATGAATAATACAAGCAAAATTGGGTTGATCAGTCCTGCTAAGGTGGTTCAAAAAACGTACATGAACATTATAATCGAACAAACACTGATAAATAGGTTATAACCATATGCTCAAAGTACGCAGATATTAAATGTTACAGGTATAGTTCAAATTCTGAAAAATGCAACCTGTAAGTGCATAAATCATAAATTATCATGCATTACAAATAGGTTATAACCATACAGCATACAAATATGAACTATTACAGGTATAATTCAAATGCTGAAAAACGCACCCTGTAAATGCATAGATCATAAATTCTCACACATTACAATACTTAAATGTGAATGATGCAAAATAAAAAAGTGCCCAAATGAACCTAATATAGAGAATTGTCCCAAAGCTCAGAAAATAGTATAATTACCACTCATGGTCGGAATACTAATGTTTTCTGTGAAGTTGTACAACAGAATTGGAACACTTACAAGCAGATGAGAAGATCAGGACACTCATTGGGGACAAATGCCATTTTGGTTTTAGGAGGGGTAGGTCTTTGGCATCCCACTTTAATCACTATAAGGTGCCAGCCCAGATGGTTGCGCGCCCCCCCCCCTCAACAATCCACTTTATTGGGGTATGTCCTTCAGGGCTGTTATAGTTCTGGCCACTGTGCACACTGCAATAGGCTCAGACAAAAACTTTCAATAGTCGTAATACTAGTCATGTTAATGACATTAAATTTTTTGCTAACTGTTCGTCTTATTGGGTCATATACCTAGCCACCTGTACATGTTCGGCCTTTTATGTGAGCCAGACGTCCAGGCCCGTGAAGTTTAGGATCAGTCAGCACATGAGTGACATTAAATTAAAAAGGCTTACTAATGCACTATATAAACATGTGGTTGTTCATCCTGCAGCATCATTTAGATTTACGGTTATTGATATCATCAAGGGGGAACAGAACTAATAAAATTGGTTGGCACAGTATACTTAATAATAAAGAAAAGAGATGGATAATTAAACTAGGGGGTTTGATTCCCTCTGGATTGAATGAGCAATTGTGAACAGCCAATGAATGAGCTTTGTTAAACATGGGTGTGTTTATATAAGGAGTACTTGGTTTCTTGTTCAGTTACACTGAGGAAGGCTTTTTTATGTATGTCAAAACCGGTCTGTATGTGTTAAATTTTTATTAAAACTTGCACCTTATACACCTTTGTGCTGGCTTTTTATTTTTGGATTACTGTCTCTTTAAGCTGTGCACTGCTGTACTTGCAGGGGAACACACTAGAATGTTGGCTCTTTTGTCCCTTGCTGTCAGCCATTTTGGTGTAGGTGAGGTTATGTGATTCCTTGCCTGGGTCTGTAATAATCCTCTAGTATATTTTATATTTTTTGTTTTTTCCCCTGCTGATATATTCATATTGTGTTTTCTACATGGATTTTGTTATCTTCGTTTGGAACTTTCTGATCGTGGTTTGCTGTGGGATGCACATTTGACTCATGGGCGTGCTACTCTCCCTTGGAAGTTACAGCGTGTTTTGAACTTCGTACACCACCTATGGTTTTGGGACTGTGTGCTCGTACTGAGTTGGAGATTTAGTCATCTTTGGGATCCTTTTCATGTATGTAACATTCGTGTTGGACCAATATATTTGCCTTCTCTATGGGTCCAACAACACGGAGATGTGATTTGAATTACGAGTGCACTTCTTATTGTAAGCTATAGTGTGCTTGGAATTTTGTACACTATTTTTGGTATCCTGCTTGGACCGCATATTTGCATGAAGGTGGTGGTTCTTATGACTTTGGATTACTCTCATGAGGTATATGTAGCAATTACGGCTGACAAATACACTTGGGACTAAGAACATTGAGGTAATTAAGGTTTCATATTGATATACGGGTCTGGGCCTTCAGTGTATGAGCTTATACAGCTCGTTTCTGCATGTGCTCACGGCCGGCCTTAGGCATAGGCGAACTAGGCGACCGCCTAGGGCACCATACAGGCCGGCCTCAAAAGGGTGCAATTTACGGACCGGAGTTCTGTTGTGACGACCCCTAACCGGGAAAAGCCGAAAAGACAACAACATTTCTTTTTTTTAATTTCACCGCCACCCATAAAGGCTAGCAATTGCGCCCTCCCCGGCCTCAAAAGGGTGCAATTTACGGACCGGAGTTCTGCTGTGACTACCCCTAACCAGGAAAAGCCGAAAAACAACAACATTTATTTTTTACATTTTACCGCCGCCCAAGAGGCTAGCAGCAATTGCGCCCTCCCCCACTTCAAGCACGAACTTTGGAACATTTTTTTCCTATCCAGACCACAGTAGCACAGCCCCCAACCTAAGCCATGTCCTTCTCACTCATTCCCTCCCCCTGCATGATGTACATGCTGGAGGTGATATGAGTGGCCGCTCTTATGGAACTTTCTTCAAACTAACCTATCAGTGGTGATTTCGCACCACTGACATCACGGCCACTGATCCAATTAGCATATATAAACGGCTAACTCCCGCCTCTTGTTCCTTCCTTCATTGATGAGCTAGAGAGGCGGGTGCACCTACTGGCTATCGGCGAAAGCATTTCTTGGAATCTGTTGACGTCAGTCAGCGTTGTTTTGTTTGCTGGGTTCTGAATTGCTCCACGTGGGCTAATAGGAAAGGAATGGAGCGTGTTTTGGCATTTTAATTACAATTTAGAAGACCATCCTTATTTGGTTTATTATTTGAACTTTGTCGGCTAGGAGGTAAGTGAGGGATGGGGTCTGGGGATGTATATTTGTGAAGGAAGCAGGCAAGCTTTTTTTTTTTTTTTTCATAATGTGTTTGTTTGTGTGTGATTGAAAAAAGCAGGGGCCAGGGAAGCATGTAATTGTGTGTGATTTGAAAGAAGCAGGGCAGCGCTTGGGATTTATATTTGTGAACGAAGCATTTTCTTATAATGTGCTTGTGTGTGATTGAAAAAAAGCAGGGGCCAGGGAAGCATGTAACTGAAAGAAGAGTCATTGATTACTTTGGTCAGCGTCCAATTTAAGGTTAAAGTATGTTTAGCCATAGTAACATAAGGGTTAGAGTAACTGTAATATTATTAGTATGTGAGTGTTCAGTTTAAGGTTAAGTATGCTTAATTTCTACTCTTGTTTAGTTCACTTCGTTAGTATTGATTCACAGCGCATATTTTCTTTGTACTCAATTTTTTAACATCTATTAGTGATGTACTGATGTCCACTTTCTGGTTTGCATTGCCAATGTTCCCGAGTGGTCCTGTTCTGTCCGTTGGTGTGTGCACCTTAATGGGACCCGTGGACTTGTTTTGTTATATAGAGGGGATTGTTGTGTATTCCATCGGGGTATGATAATAGTTTTTAAATCCAATTTGTTTCTTCTGCACCCTACTTATGTGTGAAATATGGAATTTACACAATACTTATCTTCAGTTAGTTCATTTGTAACTATCAAGACTCTGTATTGAGGAGAAGCAGCGGCCAGGGAAGGGGCTGCTGTTAATGACCACTCTATAGTGCTATTTAAATATCGGCTGTTTGTGTAGAAACTTGGTTAATTGTACAGACAGAATTTTGTGAAAGTTAATGTCTGTTAATAATGTGTTAGGTTCTACAGTAATAAGTAAATACGTAAGCTGGCTTCATGCAGTTTTATTATTTTTAGCTTGTTGTGTATTACCTGATAGCGATTTTGTGTTCTTTTTTTTTTTTTTTTTTTTTTGCTTATTGGGTGAAATATAATGCAGGCATCACTTGAAACTAATGTCAGTAAGTGCTCAGAGAGTGAAAGATGAATTAGCCAGCTACAATGCAGTAGTTGTCTGCGATGGCTATGAGGGTATGCTGTTGTTGACAGTATTCATACTGTTGATAGCCCCCATTCACATGTAGGTTTCTAGTAATCTTTTACTCTTGATTGATAAAATGCTGAAAAGTAATTGCCTTGGATGAAAATAAGCATGCACATTTTACAAATTACACCACACACTCGTTTTGGCATTTTAATTCCAATTTACACAAGAGAAGACCATCCTCCTTATTTGGTTTATTATTTGAACTTCGGTGGCTAGGAGGTAAGTGAGGGATGGGGTCTGGAGATTTATATTTGTGAATGAAGCAGACAAGCATTTTTTTTTAATGTGTTTGTGTGATTGAAAAAAGCAGGGGCCAGGGAAGCATGTAATTGTGTGTGACTGAAAGAAGCAGGGCAGCGCTTTGTAATTGCAGTATGATTGAAAGAAGCAGGGGCCAGGGAAGAACTTTGTAATTGTGTGTGATTGAAAGAAGCAGGGCAGCACTTTGTAATTGTGTGTGATTGAAAGAAGCAGCAAAGCACTTTTTTTTTCTGTAGCTTCATGTGGGCTATCTATGTAACAATCAACCCTGTTGCATAACAGTATCAACAAACAAGCTAACATTTCTTTGAAGGCCTTCTAGTGTTCCTTTATAAAGACTGAAAATGGTTTGCTGTGTAGTAATACTCCATGAGGCATAGTACCTGAATCGTCTGCATCAAACTAGATGGAAATAAATGCTGTAGAGAAGTCACTGCATTAGTCTGATCATGTCCTGGTGACCAGGTCAGGTGAGCACACTGCAAATACCCCTTGTCAGCTTTAAATATAAAATGGCTCAAGCTAACAAATGCTAAATATTAGTTTTTCAAGAAATACATTTCTTGCACTGAGCCTGTGAGTGATAATCTCAAGGAAATGAACTGTGGAGGCTGCCCACTAAAGTGTGCTAGCCTGTGTAACTAATTTATCACTGTCTCTGCATTTTCTGTGTATTTCTGCAAAAAAAACAAAAAAACAAAAAAATAATCCTTGTTTTCCCGCCTTTTTCGACTAGTTTAGACCAGTATACAGGCATTGCTGTATTCTGGGCTGTGGTGTAGTTCCTGTGTTGTCCATTACCTTACTTGGATAAAAGGAAGTTTCTTTGCTCACCAGTGGGAGTGGGAGCCTTGAGCAGCCTACCTATCCTTGGGGGAAGTGACCTCAGCACAAGAAGCTGTTAGTAATTGGTTGTTTGGGACCATTCCTAGCTCTTTTGTAGTTCACTGCTTAAAATCCGCCTCTGGGCGTTTTTTTCTGGCTATACTGCTCAGACAAGCTCCACGTGGGTTTACAGAGTGGTCCTAGCAGCAAGGAACTCGAAAAGTGACTACCTTATGGATTTAAGTATCTTTGCTTTTTTCACTGAAAATAGCTTCTGCTGCTTACTTTAAACTAGCCTGAACTGTTTTTTTTTTACTGGTTACTGCATTTATTTTAAAAATTGCACTTAAAGTTACATTTAGTCGAATTTAGTCGAAAGTTTGCTTGTTTGTTTGTTTAATTGAACTGTGGAGGCTGCCCACTAAAGTGTGCTAGCCTGTGTAACTAATTTATCACTGTCTCTGCATTTTCTGTGTATTTCTGCAAAAAAACCCCCCAAAAAACAAAAAAATAATCCTTGTTTTCCCGCCTTTTTCGACTAGTTTAGACCAGTATACAGGCATTGCTGTATTCCGGGCTGTGGTGTAGTTCCTGTGTTGTCCATTACCTTACTTGGATAAAAGGAAGTTTCTTTGCTCACCAGTGGGAGTGGGGAGCCTTGAGCAGCCTACCTATCCTAGGGGGAAGTGACCTCAGCACAAGAAGCTGTTAGTAATTGGTTGTTTGGGACCATTCCTAGCTCTTTTGTAGTTCACTGCTTAAAATCCGCCTTTGCACGGTCGTGCAGCGCCGGTTAAACAGGGTTAAACTTTTTCTGGCTCCGCCAAGTCTGCTCTTCAATTTTTCCCTTAGAACTGTTCTACTTGCAATCTAAACGGCCTATACTCTATCTGAAAAGCTCAGCACTTGCTCCTAAAGCATTTTGTATACAGGTAAAGCACTCTTAAACAAACGAAAAGTACTTCATTCACCTAAATTCTGTTGAGTACCCATTTCCCTATAGGTCCTTTCTGACTCAGTTACACAGCAATCTTTTTCACTATTTCTAGCATGTCGAAGGGTCAGTTGCTAGCGTCCTCTCCTGTTCAGCTGGTGAATCTGGGAATCTTGAGGCAATGTTACAATTGCCTCATGTACACAGACAACCCTCTCCTCCTCCCAACAAATACAAATATATGCGAGAGATGCAACTATATAGCCAAACTGGAGGCTGAGCTCTCTCAATTCAGTACTGGCAAGACCAGTCAGGAGGAGAAGGTAACCACGCACACCACAAACCCAGTCTCACATAGAACTATCACAACTGCAAACCAAACACATAAACACACAAAAACATACTGGAGGCTGATTAAAAATCTACCAAAACAACAGAGGCCTCCAAAGCAGACACCCAAGCAACCACCACCTCAAGACATAGCAAATGCAACACATAGTTCACAAAGTCAGTGTGCTAAACAGTCACAGCCCTTAAGGCCAAACAACATGCCAGACACACTTGTAATAGGTGACTCCATAGTCAGGCACACTGACGTCCCGCTCACCAGACTGAACAAGGAGAGGGTCACAGTAAGCTGCCTGTCGGGAGCTAGAATCCGCCACATAACACAAGCACTCAGGTCACTCCACAGCAAGTACAAATATGACTCAGTCATTGTACATGCAGGTGTAAACGACCTGAGACGTACCTCCCTGGACTACATGAAAAGAGACATAGAGGAGCTCTCTGATTATGTAGCCCAGGCCGGTATGACCCTGACCCTGAGCAGCATCTTACCCTCACCAAGAATGATGCCACAGTACAAAGACAAAATGATCAGTTTTAACAATTGGCTTAATTACTGGTGTCATTCTAAGGGGATCCAGTGTCTGTCTGCTTGGGATGACATGCTTGACAAGCCACGCTGCTTCATAAGGGATGGTTTGCACCTGTCACCCTGGGCTTCCGGATATTGGTCAAGGCTCTTGCCACCCCATAGTGCCTTATTTAGGCAAGGCTCAAATGACAAACCTACCTCCCTAGAAAACACAAGTGGAAAAAAACTAAGGGTAATGCTGCTCAATGCCAGAAGTCTAAACCTCAAGATGCACGCCCTCGAAGCCCTTCTCAGTATGGAGAACATCGATGTCTGTGCAGTGACTGAAACCTGGTTCAAGGCTCCTGAGAGCACCCCAGCACTATCAGGTTTTACCTCATATCATGCTTTCCGGCCCCAAAACTTGGACAGAACCACAAAAGGAGGGGGAGTATCCATTTTCATCAAAGATACCCACACCTCCAGTTTAGTGGCAACGCACGAAGCATCGGAGACTATCCAGGTGCAACTAACCATAGGCAAAACCGCCTTACAGTTTGTAGCATGATACAGACCACCCTCTCAAACTCAGGAACCCCACACAGCCTTCCTGAAGACACTGGAGAGTATGAATGTCTCTCCAAATACCATCATTTTGGGAGACTTCAACTACCCAAACATAGACTGGGAACATTACTCAAGCCCCAACACTCTAGCCCAAAGGTTCTTAGAATTCATAAACTCAAATGCAATGGAACAACTAGTCACCATTCCCACAAGAGGAGACAATATACTAGACCTGATCATCACAAACATGGGGACAAAATGCTCCACACCGGAAGAGTACATCCCTCTTTGGTAAGATCAGAGCATAAATTAATCTCACTGGAAATCCACATCCCGCCCCCACCCCCTGCACAAAAGACCACAGTGAAGAACTTCTCAAAAGCAAACTTCACACTTCTTAAGACTGAAGTGGTATCTTTCAAGGCCCCTGGGCCAGTGGAAACCACAACCAACACTGCTGAATCCCTTGCAAATGCCTTCTATGGGCACCTTCAAGAATGCATGGATCATGCAATCCCAAATAAAACCAAGACCCATTCCCCCAAAGGCAGGCGACCGGTCTGGTGGACCCCAGCCATAAACAAACTTTACAACAGAAGGAGGAAGCTACTACATGACAGAGCAAAATCCTTAAAAGGAAAGGCATCTCTGATCAGTACTAGCAAAAACTACGATCACTCATAAAATCATCCAAGGCCAACTTTGAGAGAAAAATCGCAAATGACACAAAAGACAATCACAAGGCCTTCTTTAGCTATGTTAGAAACCTGGGTGGAAACTCCCAGATATGCTCAGAGTTAGTCCAAAATGACACAAAATACACTGAACCCACTGACATTGCCAACATTCTGGCAGACAGGTTCAGTGCAAATTTCTCCTCCCCCCCCCAAAAGGAGAAATAACTATCCCAGCAGAGTGTAGCCTCCCTAACATCTCAGATGCCCAGGTGAGAGCCGCCCTCTCTAAAGCTAAAAACACAGCATCAATGGGACCGGATGGTGTCCCGGGCTGTGTGCTACATGAACTCAAGAGGAACTAAACCCACACATAAGGCTGCTGTTTAATCTTAGCCTTACCACAGGATACGTGCCCAAAGAGTGGCGACGGCAACAGTGGTCCCACTTCACAAAGGCGGTGCTTCTACGGACCCTGGAAATTACCGCCCCATAAGCCTGACGAGCCTGGTCTGCAAAGCTATGGAGAGGATCATTATGGAACTCATAAACAAAGACATTGGGGACCTACAGACATTGGATCCTACCCAATTTGGCTTTGTCAAGGGCAGGTCCTGCCTTCTGAACTTGGTCGACTTCTTTGCAGCCGTCACTAAGGCCATTGATGAGGGTAAGGCAGTTCACACAGCCTACCTTGACCTTGCAAAGCCTTTGACACAATACCCCACTCGGGCATCATAGACAAACTCACCAGCTTAAATGTAAACCCATATGTCACAAGATGGGTTGCAAACTGGCTCAAGGACAGAACCCACAGGGTCAGAGTTGCTGGAGCTATGTCAGACTCTAAACCAGTCACAAGCGGTGTCCCACAGGGCTCAGTCCTGGGACCCCTCTTGTTCGGCATTTATTTTTCCGAGGTACAGGCAAACATAGGAGGATTGTGGCTGACAAAGTTCGCAGATGACTGCAAACTGGGCCATAATTGATACTCCAGCGGACACAAACATCCTTCAGAGAGGCCTCATAGAAACGGATAATTGGTGCCAGAGCCATGGCCTTAAGCTAAACGCCAAAAAATGTATAGTCATACCCTTTGGGAAAAACAAGGTACCGACAAATTACCACACAGGCGGTAATCCATTAAGTACGGAAGAGGTAATCAGGGACCTAGGGACTCAGGTTGACAGTAACCTCTCATTTGACACTCACATTGCCAAAGTGGTTAGGAAGACCTTCTATATTGCCCACCTTATAATGAAGGGTTTCACATCTAGATCAAGAGAGGTCATTGTGCCCCTGTACTCTTCTCTTATCAGGCCAATGATTGAGTACAATGCCCCATTTGGGATGTATCTCACCCGACACCTGCAGCAGTTGGAAAGACCCCAAAAGTTCCTCACCAAGAGGATAAAGGGTCTTAAACATATGTCATATGCTGCCCGACTGAAAAAACTCCAGCTCTATTCAGTCGCATACCGCCTACTCAGAGGTGATCTGTGCCCGACGTACAAGGCCATGTCCAATCCTGAATTAATGGACATGCTCCACCTCAGAAAATCCAAATCCATCAGAGCCACGAGAACAAGTGACTTAAACCTCAACACAGAAATAAATAGAACGTGCTGGAGGGACAGATTCATAACCCAGAGGCTCCCTACACTCTGGAACAGAATCCCAGTCCATGTTAGGCAGAGCCCCTCACTGACTCTATTCAAGAGAAATCTCGACGAGTGGATGGGAGATCGTAGGTTTACCCCGGGGGTCATCTCTTTGTCACTACTAGACAGAGGCATAGTAAACTAAACCCTAAAAGGGTGTAGTATTCTCATACAAAGGGGTGGTGTAAGCCACATACACTCTGGCTAGGCTTATAAATGCCCTAGGGCAGATAGCCTAGTACGAACCTATGAACATGATTCATTAAATGTCACATATTAAAGTGTTAATTCTGTTAAAGGCAATGAAATCTCAGAATGTGTGTCTGGTTTGGGCTTTTTGTTTTGCTGCCTCCACCAGTCCAGACCTTCCTCCATCTTTGGTTTTACTGTTTGAAATTGGCTAGGAGTTTAGTTGGGGTATTATCTAATATTTTCATAATAATTTTGTACCAAGCCTGTGCATGCTTTGTCGTATTTTAACAGTGTTTTCCATTTCAAAAGTACATGGCCATAAATCATTGATCCAATAGTCCAGGTCCCTTAACCCTTCCAAAGAGATCTTAACTGAGAAAGCTTCAACTTTAATAAATATTCTATTGGGAGCAGCCTCAGTACGCCTTATGCTTGCCAGATATCTACACGCTTCTTGACTAGTCTGTGTGTTTTAGGTCCACTCCTGCTCACTCTCTGCCACTTGTGTTTTGTAATATGGCTCTGGTGTTTTTGCTTAGTTTGTTGTGGTTTACTAATTGGTGTCTCTCCGGGCTATGTTTGCAGGCGTTTTGGCATGTTCACATAATGTTTTGGTTTATGACCATTCATGACTTGTTGCTGGTACATTTTAGCTGCTCAAGTAACCAAGGTGTTTCATTCAGTGTGTGGCCATTTTCTTTGCTCAGTTTTCAGAAGTAAGATATAAAAGTTACTTTATGTTTTAGTGGACATGTCACATGATTTATCCAGATTTCAGTCTTTATTATTAATTCAGAGTGTATATATCATTTTTTTTACGGCTGAGGTGCTGGTTTGCTATGTGTTGGTTGGGATGATTCTGCTGTCCAGTGTACACTTAAAACTAATAAGCATGGGCAATGCTGTGCAAGATGCAAAACCAAATCAGGAGTGCCCAGCCTTTATTTTGTAGTCTGCTTTGAGACGATGGGAAATCCAAGATATTAATAGTATGAGAATTGACAAGTTTTCATAATGACAGCTTATTAATTTGTGTCATAGAGATTTACAGCTCATTCCAGCAGTTATGGTATTAAGTGACTATAGTCAACATTATGCTTTTTAGAGGTTAGGGTAGATTTTGAGGTGTGATAGCTGACTTCTGTTTATTACTAATTACCTTAGTTCAGAATGAGTCCTGATCTGATCAGTATAAATTTTTTCTAAGGTGCCCCTTAAATCTGGTTTTATTTCTGACTTAATTTCAGAAAGAGGATCAGATAGGATCATATGCTAAGTGGAGCAGAGTACCAACATGAATTTGTATGTAGTTACCCACTTTACGGATATTGCATGTATGTGCTTCATTTTGTTTTTTACAAGTGGCACAGTTTTACCTTGGTGAATACTATATTCTCATTTCTGAATTCTTGTTGTGTTGTGACTGTAAATATTGGTTGGGATTCTTCTAGTGTTGTAACACAAGCTACTACAACATTTACTTCATATTGGATGGTGATCAAGCTCTTTTTTTTTTTTTTTGCATGGTACAAGGACAGTGAGGAAAATAGAACTATTAGAATGTTTTATGAAATTAGCTTTTTGCTTTATTCCATTTCACCCATTGTTTAACCATAGTAAGTCAACTAAACTACAAGGTGTCTTACAGTATGACTTGGATTTTCATGCATTTAAACATGGAAAGAACTGGAGTGTTGTGGGAGTGACCCATCTGTGGGCGTGGCTCAAATAGGGGTGTTCCTTGTGTCCAGTGTGGGTGGGGCCTAAGGAGCGCCAGAGCAGTACTTCACCTAGGGCGCCGTTTCAGCTAAGGCCGGCCCTGCATGTGCTACTTTCTTATCAGATGGATTAACCATCGGGATATGTTTCATGCTGATTGGAACTATTTTTCCTACATACAGGAGGGATTATATGACTTTGGATTTCATCGTTTTGTTTTTGGATATTCATATCTGACACATGAAATAGTGGAATACATTTCCGATTAGCGACTTTACGAATGCAGGACATTGGGCCACGACTGGTCTACTAATGTGAAACTTTTACTGTTGTGCCTACTATTTTCTGAGCTTTGGGACAATTCTCCATATTAGGCTCATTTGGACACTTTTTTATTTAGTATCATTCACATTTAAGCATTGTAATGTGTGAGAATTTATGATCTATGCATTTACAGGGTGCGTTTTTCAGCATTTGAATTATACCTGTAATAGTTCATATTTGTATGCTATATGGTTATAAGGGGCGCCAGAGCAGTACTTCGCCTAGGGCGCCATTTCAGCTAAGGCCGGCCCTGCATGTGCTACTTTCTTATCAGATGGATTAACCATCGGGATATGTTTCATGCTGGTTGGAACTATTTTTCCTTCATACAGGAGGGATTATATGACTTTGGATTTCATTGTTTTGTTTTTGGATATTCATATCTGACACGTGAACTAGTGGAATACATTTCCGATTAGCAACTTTACGAATGCAGGACATTGGGCCACGACTGGTCTACTAATGTGAAACTTTTACTGTTGTGCCTACTATTTTCTGAGCTTTGGGACAATTCTCCATATTAGGTTAATTTGGACACTTTTTATTTAGCATCATTCACATTTAAGCATTGTAATGTGTGAAAATTTATGATCTATGCATTTACAGGGTGCGTTTTTCAGCATTTGAATTATACCTGTAATAGTTCATATTTGTATGCTATATGGTTATAACTTATTTGTAATGCGTGATAATTTATGATTTATGCACTTACAGGTTGCATTTTTCAGCATTTGAACTATACCTGTAACAGTTAATATCTGTGTACTTTGAGCATATGGTTATAACCTATTTATCAGTGTTTGTTCAATTATAATGCTCATGCACGTTTTTTGAACCACCTTATCAGGTCTGATCAACCCAATTTTGCATGTATTATTCATTGATTGTCTGACATCATCATTCTGGCCCAGGGCATATATGTACAGTCTGTTTTAGGACATTTGAGCTTGTATATATATATATATATATATATATATATATATATATATATATATATATAGTTTATTAGTGACTGGGGATTATTATTAGCACAGGTCATTTATACAATACAATACTATTTTTAGGAGACCCAAATAATAGTAATTAGACTTAATGGTTGATAAAAAGAAGTTATGTACCTACCATAATGTTCCATGTTAGTTGTCTTCATCTCGCCTTCTTTCTTGCTTGCTGGGATCGTAGCCGATCCTTGGCTCCAACTCTGCCATCTTCTATAGCTCGAGAGCTGTTTACTGACTCGAGGCTACCCCTTATCCCATGATGCCTAGCGCTAGCTACCCAGATCTTGTTTGTAATAGCTAACCCCAGACACAGCCAGAGAATCAACCTGTCCAAACAAACAGGTAGAGCAAACCTGTAATACTCTCTCAGTCCGTAGAGGAAACAACCAGAGAAAACTCAGCCAGTGAAATCAGAACTCCTCTCAGTCCAATTGGATAGGGGAGGGAGGGTGGGACGCAAGAAAGAAGGCGAGATGAAGACAACTAACATGGAACGTTATGGTAGGTACATAACTTCTTTATGTTAAGTTGTCTATCTTGCCTTCATTTCTTGCTTGTTGGGACAGCGTCCCTAGCATCTACGATCCTGGGTGGCTCATTGAAACAGACTCTTCAGAACAGTGGAACCAAAGTTAGCTCTACTCCTGGAAACCATGTCTAACTTGTAATGAGAAACAAAGGTATGAGGATTTGCCCACGTGGCAGCGGCACAGATAGAGTCCAAGGGCAACCTAGCCTGGAAGGCTACAGAGATGGACAAAGCCCTAGTAGAATGACCTTTCGGTTTGATAGACAACTCTGTTTCTTAGTTGATAGATGAAGGTAATAATGTGAGACAACCACCTGGACAGGGTCACTTTAGAAACTGGAAGACCCTGTTTGCCCCTAGCATAGGAAAGGAAAAGTTGGTCCGACTTTTTTATATCCTTCGTTCTATGCAGGTAAAAATGCAATTGTCTATGAACATCCAATTGGTGTAGTTTGTATTCTGCCTTGTTGGTGCGGTTAGGGAAAAACACAGGGAGGTCTATAGATTGGTTTAGGTTATTCTCCGAGCAGACTTTCGGAAGGAAGGAGGGATTAGTTCTCAGAGAGACCCTGTCCTTATGAAAAACTAAATACGGAGGATGAACACTCAGTGCCTGAAGTTCCGAGACACGTCTGGCTGAGGTAATAGCTACCAGAAAGAGAGTTTTCCAAGATAGGAACTTAATGGAGCAGGATGCAGCCGGTTCAAAAGGGGGCATAATCAAGGAGGTTAGTACCAAATTAAGGTCCCAAGGAGGAGGGGGATCTCTTACTGGGAGCCTAAGGAGAGTAGTCCCTCTGAGAAAGGCTTTACACAGCTTATGAGACAATGTTTAGATTAGAAAAACCAACATGAAAATTAGAGATGGCCGCTAGTTGAACCCTGATTGTGGCAGAAGCGGACCCGGAATGGAAAAGCTCTGTTAGGAACTCCGAGATTTCGTGCACTGCGGCTGAAAAGGGATCTATGTTCCTAGCCTCTGCCCAACAAGAGAAATGCTTCCATTTGCTAGCATAAGTCTTCCTAGTGGCACATTTGTGAGAGGAGACAATAATCTCACGCACGGCTGGGGAAATGCTGGAAAGCCTGGCTAAGGTTGGAATTCGATCAACTAAGCTGTAAGCTGGAGTGTTTGGAGGGATTGATGCAGCTCTCCTGACTGATAAATGGAATAGGATCCAGAGTCCAAGGCTGCTCGATGAGGTAACGGTGCAGGAATGGAAACCATATCTGTCGAGGCCAGTAGGGGGCAATGAGGATCATTTTGCAACCCAACGGAGTAGCTTTCTGTATGAGTTTGGGTATAAGAGGGAACGGAGGGAAGGCATAAAGAAGTCCCTGAGGCCAATCGTGGACTAGAGTGTCTCTAGGAAGGTGATCGGGAAGCGGCAAAAGGGAGAAGTAGTTGCTGCATTTGGTGTTGAAGGGGGTGGCAAACAGATCGCAGCAAGGCTGTCCCCATTTGCGGAAGATCAGATCCGCAACTACCTAATTCAGAGACCAGTCGTGAGGAATGAGAATAGCTCTGCTGAGCCTGTCCACTATGACATTGGACTTCCCAGAGATGTGTGTCGCAATCAGAAATCGTTGGGAAGAAATCGCCCACTGCCAGTGTCTGAGTGCCTCTCAACATAGGGGGTAGGACCTGGTTCCGCCCTGCTTGTTGATGTACCACACCACTGACATGTTGTCTGTTTGAATTGCAATGGCCCCAGAAGGGAGAGAGTCCTGAAGGGCTTGCAACGCTAGGAACACGGCTCTCATCTCCAAGACATTTATGTGCAGATGGTACTCGTGAGGCTGCCAAGTGCCTTGGACTGTTCTGCCCTGATAATGCCCCCCCCCACCCTATCAGTGAGGCATCAGTGGTCACTGTGGCAACCAGAGGGGACTGAATGAAGGGTCTGCCCTGAGTCACTAGAGGGGAGACCATCCACCAGGAAAAGTGTCTTTTTGCATGCTTCTGTAATCATGATCATATGAGACATGGGGAGCTGTTGGAAGGACCACTGTGTGAATAGAAGCCACTGAAGGATTCTCATGTGAAAATGGGCCAGAGGTATCAGAAGAATTGCTGCTGCCATAGAGCCTAGGGTTTGAAGGACATACCTGACTTACACCCTTTTGCACTGCATGAGGAATTGAACCTGCTGGCGAATTGTGAACACCCTGTCCGAAGTTAGCTTTGAGTACATGCTCCTTGTGTCTAAGTCTGCTCCTATATAAGTAATAGATTGACAGGGCAACAAGGCAGATTTTTTTAAATTTATAGTAATGCCTAGCTGAGAGCAAAGTGAAATTGTGTAGTCCCTGGCTTGAAGAAGTTGATGCCTGGTAGTAGCAGTGAGGAGCCAGCCGTCTAGATATGGAAACACCTGGAATCCTTGATGCCTCAGGTGAGCCGTGACCACTGCCATACATTTGGTGAACACCCCGGGGGCTGTGGTGAGACCAAAGGGCAGAGCTCTAAACTGATAATGACTGGCTCCCACCCAGAAGCGAAGGTACCTCCTGGAGCGTCTGTCCATCTTGATATGATAGCACGCATCCTGGAGATCTATGGAGCACATCCAATTGTCCTGACTCAGAAAGGGTAGAATGGACTGTAGCATAACCATCCGAAACTTTGTTCTTTGAACAGACTTGTTCAGTCTGCTGAGATCCAAAATAGGTCTCCAGTACCCTGTCTTTTTTGGTACCAAAAAGAACCTTAAGTAAGTTCCGGATTCGTATTGGTCTGCCGGGACTTCCTGGATGACTCCTTTTTCTAGCAGTTTTGAAACACCTATAACTGCTTGGTCCCTCAGATTGGGTGGAACATCTGGAGGGGACTTGCGTGACGGTAAAGGGGGTTGAAAGAATGGGATTCTGTAACCTCCGGATATGACTGAATGTACCCATATGTCTTGCGTTAGGTTTAGCCAGGCCTTTGGGTACATTGAAAGTCTTCCCTCGACTGCCTTTGAGTACATTGAAAGTCTTCCCCCGACTGCCTCCAGAGGCGGACAGTTGGGCAACACTTCAGGGATGATGGAAGGGCTTGTCAGAGAAAGATTCTCTGCTGCCCTGATTCTGCGGACCCCCTCTGCCATGAGAGCGGCGTCTGTTGTTATTATTATTTCGTCCTCTGCCCCTGGAGGAAAAATCACCACGTGTGTCAGGTGAAGCTCCCTGGGATTTGCAAAACCACATTTTCCCACTCTTCTGACCCTTGGAGTATGGTCTGGAAGGAGTGGAAAAATGGACTCCCACGGCAGAGAGAGTCTTGCCTTCCTGCTCACACCTAGTGAGAGTGTCTTTCACCTGTGGTCCAAAAAGAAAGGAACCATCAAACGGAGTGTTGGTGAATGACGCTCTAAAGCGTTCCGCAAAGTTACACAGCCGCATCCATGCATGTCTCCGAAGTGCCACACCTGTACCCGCGGCTCTACTCGCACCATCGGCTGAGTAGGAAATGAGCCTCATGGAGGAGTAGACTACTGAGTTAAGGGTTGCCAGCTGAGAAGCCACTTTAGCCTGAACCCCTTCAGCTGATGGATCCTGAAGGGCATCTCCGAGCTCTTTCAGGAGATCCCTCTGAAGCCTGGTGAAGTAGTTCAGTGACCTCATGGAGAAGGTCGCTGAAGCAAACATTCACTTCCCGTATCTGTCTATGGTCCTGGATTCCTTGTTAGGAAGGAAGAAGTTCCTGCTAACTCCTTTTTAGTGGCTGCTGCTACCTCCATGGCATCCACGGGAACACCCTTAGCAAGGAACTGCCTGTCCGGGGGAGCAGTGATAAACTTACTTGGCCTCCTCGGGGTTGGTTCCACTGTATCCAGGGCTGACCAAGCCCTTCGAGCCACCACTGACATTAGTGGATCGAAGGGTGGAGAAGCCCAGGAGGTGGAGGGTCGGGAACTGAACGCATCCAGGAATATGTCCAATACTGTCCAATAGACAGTATAGATTTTAATTCACATCCCTGTGACTAAATTAAATTAACCATCAAGCAGCCCTCTCAGTTCTTTCTGCCTTAGTTTGTATCACTTGGAGGATCACCTGCTTATTTGCATCTCTATCATTGCTAATGTATCCCCCTACTCTAATCTGTGCACAAACTGGTTACTAATCAGCAAGTCAATTTAAAGACACACTCCCAACCTTAATAAACTTTGCTGTCTCTTCTCTCCTTCACTTTACAGGTAGTTTGAATTATTACTTACCCTCTCTGAGGCCTTCACTGATTTCCACTGATTGCCTCTCTGGTTTCTTTGCATTCCACCTGGTTTACACCCCTTGTGCTATCTCCCTCCCCCAATACAAAGTCTATATTAGAATCCTGCTGAGCATGGAGCCATCTTTAAATTTCTAGTCTCCCACCAGGACACAAGTGCTCTTCAACAATTACATTCTGCTAGCTGGTAAGCCATTAGACCTCAGGAATTTGTTTTAAAAGTGTTCAGATTTTGTAAAGTAATACTTACTTTTTTCTCTTGCCTTGGTTGGCTCTGGCTCTGCCCCGCTCGGGCTCTCTCTCTACATTTATAGTAATCATAGCCACACCCACAGCTCACCCTCACATCACCTCCACCAATCTCAGCTCCTCAAGTCATATCACATTAAACCACACCAACTTGCTCCACACAAAATACTCCCAATCACTCTCATTCCCACTAGGCATTTTTTGCATCACCCACACTACTTCCCCATCCACATATAGTGCAACCCTATAATTCCTATTCAGACCCCCCCACCTAGAAACAACATAAACTTTATAACCATGACTATCACACAACTAAATCTAGTCTGTCTTCTCATAATTCTTTACAACACCACAAGTTATCACTCTAGCAATATCCCTAAACTTAGCAGCACAACACTGCATTATGCACTCTCATACACAGACACCACACATTATAATAATATCTGCCCACACTTATTCAAGAACTACATTACGGACCAATTCAGAACTAAACACATATGCTCTCATTCCTACTCCAAAAAACACAATACTTTCTCACACTCCTCACCAAACTCCAACATCTGTATAACCATTTTAACTCCAGGCTCACCATAAGTGGGGATATCCACCCCAACCCAGGCCCAAATCCATCCTGTCCAACACAAACTGCTCCAACACAAATGTCAGAACATAACACCCCCACTTTCTTCATCCCTGGGCAAATCAACAACAGCAGCAAAACCAACCATCTTTTAATGCTAAATATTAATATTAGAAGTATCAAAAATAAAATACCTGAACTCCAGGCCACAATAGCACACTACTCCCCAGACATAGTTGCTTTAACAGAAACCTGGCTAAATAAAAACATAGCTAACTCAGAAGTTCTCCCTACCGGCTACGATATCATTAGACAAGACAGACCACTTCGTAAAGAGGGTGGAACTGCCTTACTCTACAAGTCCAACTTAACTGTCCGTCAATTACCAAACTCCTACCCCTCCCCCAATAATTGGGACATACTTATCTCACAACTTCAACTTCACCCTAAAAAGGTCATCACCACAATTGTGATCTATATTCCACCTGGTAATACACCTGCTAGCCTTGAAGACTTCTTATCCTGGTGTTCTTCCACATACTCACAAGAAACCCTTATTCTGGGGGACTTCAACCTAGATTGGTTCACCTGTATATCAGAACCACCAAGTAATCTAATAAATCTCCATGGCTACCAGCAGCTAGTCCAAATTCCAACTAGGTGTGATAAAAATCTAAGAGGGAATCCATGCTTGACTGGGGCCTAACTAGCATCCCGACATTGTACCCTCACACAGGCAGTCTCCCAGACACCTTAAGTGACCACAACATAATATACTTTATACGTAGTAGAACAAGCATATGCAAAACCACTAACTATATATCCACTAGAAACACAACAAAATTCTCTCCTGAGGTCCTCAACACTTTACTGTGTAACTGTGACTGGACCCCCCTAAAAACCCTCCCACTTGACCAGGCTGTAGCATATTTCAACAAAACATTTCTACAACACCTAGACACTGTCTCTCCATTGCGCAAAATCAAGGTTAGAACCTCTACAAACCCCTGGCTCAGTAAAGAAACCAAACAAATCCTCAAGTCCAGAGACACTGCCTGGCGTTACTATCAAAAAAACAAAGAGACACAAAGCCTAACTAAGTACCAAGAACTGTGCAACCGTGCAAAAAAATGCATTAGGCTGGACAAAAATCCTACTACACAACATTACAAACTAAATACCAACACAACCCAAAAATTTTGAAAAATGTAAACCAGCTACTAAAATCCACCCAAAACGCTACCCCAAACCAACCACCCCTGACACTAAAGTTCCCATCGAAACACAATTCAACTCCCACTTTGTGAACTCAATTCTATCCTTAGTATCACAGGACAGTTCCTTCCTCACTATCCCCCAACACAAATAACACTAATACAAGCTTTACCCTCAAAACAGTTTCTACCACTTCAATCAAAAGCATGCTCTCCAAACTAAAAACCTCATCAACAGCAGCCGACCTACTCCCCAGCTATTTCTTGAAACTTACAGCAGATGCTATTGCTATCCCAGTCTCCACTCTCATAAACAGATCAATTGTTGAAAACTATGTGCCCAAACTCTGGAAAATATCCTATGTTACACCCATACATAAAGGCGGGACCTCCACTGAACTTAATAACTACAGACCCATTGCTTTACTCTCCCCCCTGGCCAAAATCCTAGAAAAATGCATCCATACCCAGATGCTAAACTATCTCCTAGACTGCAACATCCTGTCACCTACTCAGCATGGTTTCAGACCTGCCCATAGTACCACTACAGCTCTCCTCTGCTTCACAGACACAGTAAACCGTCACAAAAATGAAGGCCTGCAAGTGTCAACTCCTTTTTTGGATATGTCCAAAGCATTTGACACATTCTCACACCAAATCCTGCTAAACAAACTAAACCAATATCATCTATCTAATTCCACTCTTACCTGGTTCCAAAGCTACTTAACTGACAGGTACCAAGCTGTGAAATGGGAAAATTCTCTCTCTCCTCAGCTGCCCATAACTATAGGAGTCCCACAGGGTTCTATCTTAGGACCACTACTATTCACAGTCTTCACAAATGACCTCCACACCTCCACACAGCATGCATCTATAATTCAGTATGCAGATGACACTACCTTAATCTGTGCTGCACAAAACATTCCTACCCTCCTGCAAACAACTCAACTAGCATTTTCTGACGTTGAAAACTACCTTACTAAAGCCCAACTTATCCTCAATCCAAAGAAAACTCAGCTTATGATTATAACCAGTTCTAACAAAAACACTAACAGTCAATTCACTATCTACTCCACAAATGCTACTCCAATTGCTCCAGTGGCACAGGCTAAGCTATTGGGAATAAGCATAGACTCCCACCTAAAATTTGATAGTC
Source organism: Protopterus annectens (assembly GCF_019279795.1). NCBI lineage: Eukaryota > Metazoa > Chordata > Ceratodontiformes > Protopteridae > Protopterus > Protopterus annectens. The sequence continues at coordinate 233,429,613 of NC_056741.1, read as the reverse complement.
ATCTGAACTTAACTATTAAAAAAGTACATGCCAAACTGGGGGTCACTCTACCGTATCAAACCATTTCTTACCAACAACACAAGATCAGCCATTGCTCGCTCCCAATTTCTATCCACCCTAATCTATGCATCTCCCATTCTGACTAATCTCAACAAAACTGAACTAAGCAAAATGGAAGCTTGCTATAACAGAATTGCCCGCTTTGCTGCAAATTGCTCATATAGAACTCATCACTGTACTGCTTTGAGACAGCTCCACTGGCTTGAACTGCCCAACCTCCTAACCTACAATCAGCTCTGCCTCTGTCATTCTATCTATTACCTCCCCAATAAGTGTCCTGCCCTCAAAAACCTAGTACAACATCACTCAGCCAAAAGGCCTCTTAGGTCATCAAGCAAACTACTACTAGAAGTCACCAACAGCTACAATAGCTTTGGAGATGCACTATATAGTAGTTCGGTGGCTAAAAAATGGAACTCTGTCCCTACTAGCATTCAAAACACATCATCCAAAGCCTCCTTTAAAGACCTCATCAGGCAACATCTCAAGCAAAGTTGGCAGTGCCATGATTGCTCCCCAGGCTAGTGAAAGCGGATAACATATACATACTAAAGCTAAAGCAATTGATAATAGTATTTCAATCTTACTCACAAACACTGGCTAATCTACAATGTATGTACTGTACCTGTGTACTATGTATGTATTCTACCTACATTCCAAAGTTCAGCTGTACACCACAAATCTATTACTTACCTTTATTTTTAAAATTAATATTTTTTTGATTGTTCTCTCCACTGTAACTGTTTGTGCCGCATACCACTATAAAAACATGTCTCTTGTAATTTGTGTGTATACTGATTATGTCTAAATAACTAAATGTGTCTGTAATTTTTCTTTGTGGAGCTTTTCTCCCCGGGCCTCTGCTGAAAAAGGGCCTTTTCGGCTCAGTCAGACACCCCCGGTTAACAAATGTAAAATAAATAAATAAATAAATAAATAATACAGATTCATCCTCGGTAGGGGCAAGGGTATTCCAGTTCCCCCTCTGTTTAAGCATTTCTAGGATGTCCGCAAAGGAAACATCTTCAGAGGGGGATCTCGGGGACCCTTCCGATTCATCCAAATCCGTATCCGAAGTGACAGACTCGGGGGAGTCAATGTGCTTCCACTTGCACTTCTTCTTCCATGGGGGCTCCTCTGAATGATCAGGGGAGGCCTCGGAGGAAGAGGAAACACCCAATGGGGTGGTCTGGAGCACTGGTTCCCCACACTTGGGGTCTGGAGGAGGGACAGAGGTTGACTCAGGCACTACGGGGGATGGAGCCAGTGGGGTCGAAGGTGGAGCTGACTGGGAGGCCAGGACACTCCTCATGACATCGAAGGCGTCCCTGCCATGATGCAGAGAAGGCTCTGGCTCCAAAGAGACCGGAATCCTCCTCCGCACCGAGGGAGACAGCTCCGAGGCCAATGTAGGAGCCGAGCTCACCTGCGCCGACGCTCTGAGAGGGAGAGCGGGGTCAGACAAGGGTCCGATGCCACTCGCCCCCTCGGAGCTGACGCGGGAGTCTCGGCACCCAGATCCCTCGACGGAAGGCACCATCGAAGGGATCGGAGCCGACAATAGATCCGAAGGAGAAATCGCAATCGGAGCCGACGGTTCCACGACTTGAACCCCAATAAACTCCAGCTCCCAGCTCAATGGAGTCGGAACATCGATAGAAATGGATGGAGCCGACACCTGATGAGGAGGGCTTGACAACATTTTGGCCAGTGCCTGCGACTTCAACAACCTACTGACCACTCTCTCCACATCATGGTCTGAGAGCCTAGAGGACCGATGAGAATGTGAAGATCTATGACTACGGACACTCTGTAAAAGGGGAGACCGAGGAGCCAAATGAATGGAGTCTAGCAAAGGGGACCTCGGCCTTTTTTGGGTCCTTGACGGCTCAGAGGGTACTAGTGGAGCCGACGAAGAAGCAGTCTCCTCGGTTCCAGCCGGGACCAAAGAGGTAGTAGGCAAGATTGGAGCCAATGACGGCTCCGAGCTGGGAGACAAAGATTTGGCCGGTTTAGGGGATTTCACTGGCTGAGCCTTGGCCGGTGAATCCTGAGGCTTGAGAAGACCTCTCAAAATAAGTTTATTCTTGCGCTCCTGCAGAACTCTTGGGCTAAATGCATGGCAGATAGAACAAGAGTCCTGCAGGTGCACAGCACCTAGGCAATAGACGCAAAAAGTGTGCCCATCTGTCAGAGATATCTTCTGACAGCATGAGTCACACTTCTTGAATCCCGACACTTTAGATTCTTTAGACATACCCTGTCAAAAAAAAGGAAAACACAACTCTAAATACTTAGGCCAACAGGCCAGCACACCAAGTAAAAATAGAACACTACCACAAAAAAGCAATTTTTTATACATATATATATGTAAATATATATATATATATATATATATATATATATATATATATATATATATATTTTTTTTTTTAAGACTAGGCTCTAGCTCAAATGGCTACCTAACCAAAGACTAAACACAACTACGGGGGGGGGGGGGGGACTCTCTAATTTAAACGAGTTCAAAGGGGAGGAAACAACTACAATACACTATCTAAATCTACTAGTTATAGCTATAAAATATAACAATTATATATAACAACAAATACCCTAAAAAAACCCTAATCTGACTCAAAAAAGGCAGATTAATAAAGTTATACAAGCCTGAGCCAGTAACCATGAACCTCGCAGCTGAAGCGGCAAACGAGATTTGGGTAGCTAGCGCTAGGCATCATGGGATAAGGGGGTAGCCTCGAGCCAGTAAACAGCTCTCGTGCTATAGAAGATGGCCGAGTCGGAGCCGAGGATTGGCTCCGATCCCAACAAGCAAGAAACGAAGGCGAGATAGAAAACTTAACATCTGTTTTTAGCTGGGTTCTCTAAACCACTCGGTTTGATCTGGACTTTCTATAAGACCATACACTTCCAATATAGCAATGTCCATTTCGGACTGTACATGTGTATGGACATTCTTTGTGATGTAATTACTATATTACTATAGTCCCTATTTTATTTTTGGGTGGTATCATACTTAGTGTCTTCCAACATATAGGCAACACATGACCTTACTACTCCTTAATCCCTTTTTTATAGAAGTTATTTGGGATTCCCTCTACCCATCTATTGTAGCCATTTATATACATTTTTCTTCATTCATCAGGATAATAGATACCATTGGTATCAATATTGGAGCAACATAGCACCACTATGGATCTCATCGTGTGGGAGCTATTATTGTACTCCCTTGAATAATATCCACATTTTATGAAAGGGTTGTAGGAACATCATATATTGAAATAGATTTAATGATCTAAAGAGATTTTGTAATGATGATATATAAATTTTTATATGCTCCATTAAAGCATATGTTTTAATGATGTCTCTGTTTAGAAAGGGTAAAGCTTTGGGATTCATGTTCAAATGCTCAACATGTTTATAACCCAGTTTTATCCAGTTAGGGGACCAATTAGTATTTTGTATGTCATAGTTAACAATTCTTAGAAGTCTATTAGCATTTATAATTAAATAGTAAGTTCCAAAATCAGGTAAATCCAACCCACCTTTATTTTTCGGGGTCATCAATTTATCATAAGATATCCTAGTTTTCTTTGGTTTCCATATAAATTTAGCAAGATATATACCCATATCTGAATTATTCTGCCCATGATCTAAGACAAGAAATGAATCTCCCCAAATCATATTTAGTTATATTGAGGCAGATTAAAGAATTAGCTAGTGGTTACTTTAAAGACTTGTCTGTTAATAAAGAGAACTTAACGAAATGTTCCTCACCATGGCAAGCTCTATTACAAACTACCAAATATATAACGTCTACCTATAAACTGATAAAAGACATCAAATTTCATAATCACCTTCTTATATCGAAATATTGGAAAGAAAAATTACCTTTGGTTGAAGAAAGTAAATTCATAAACGCAATTAAATTAACAGCAAAAACAATTTCCCTCCATAAGTTAACTTTCACCCAACTTATGATATTCAATAATGCATACTACACACACCTTAGCTTGTATAAATTCAACTCCAAGAATTCTCCCAAATGCCCATATTGTAAAGACGAAAGTGTGGACCTCCTACATATGTTCTGGAGTTGCAAATGTATATATAAACTTTGGAATTCCCTAAGACTACAACTACAAAAGATGGGGTATCAAAATTTAACGTTATCTTGGGAATTTATGATATTACACATTCCTCCAAATAATACACCTAGATCCCAGGTGATTGTACTTATGAATATTTTTCTATTAATGAAGCTCTATATAGCTACAAATTGGTTGAACCCAACTCTAACGTCCTGGGAAAACTTTAAGATCTTAGCGATAAAACATATATTAGCCCACAAATATGTTATCAATAACCAAAGTAAACATCCAAATAATCTAAAGATTTAGGAACAAATTTCCAACATTATATTAGCTTAATCCATCGAAATCAGGAAATCCCATTATTATTTTATTTTAGACTATAAAGTATAAGCTTTGGAAGAACCTTATTATTACAAGAGATTATATTTGTACGGAAAACTTTGTAGATATGCTATTCAAATGGTGAAAGCATTCATGTAAATATTGTGCATATTTTGTGTGAATGTTGATAGAAATTGTGTAGAAATTATTTCTGTATTTTCTTTGTTAAAGCGTGTATGAAGAAGTAAAAAATAATAAAGATTTATTATTGAAAAAAATAATATCCACATTTTTGGCCAGGACATTTATGACACAACTAATTTTGAATATAGTATTGTCATACTGAAGTATATTCTTCAGTAGTTTGATGGTTTCCTTATACTAACTGTTCTGACTTATACCCATGGTGTGACATAGCACCACCACTAATTGAGTTCAGGAGCTGGTGGGGGCTATTATTGTACTCCATTGGGAAGCATATTTGTTGGTATTATTTCTATTTTGAACTTTCACGTTGGTGAATTTTCATTGCTGGCCCATTAGGGGGTGTGTGCCTCCTATTTGGTATTGAAATATTTTTAGTTTTGAAATATTTTTGTTTCAGGCTTACTGACAAATAACTTTTGGTTCCCAAGATGGATCTTAACCAACTATTTAGAAGTATATCATCTGACCGTGATGATTTAGGTATATTTGGAGTAGGGGCTCAAGCGATGGGTTCGGAGGGGAAGGAATCAGCATCATTGGAGTTGGATTGTCAGGACTTGTTTGGCCAGTTGTCCAGGAGCATGAAAAACTTTAAGCGCCAATGTTTGGCACTTGCATTTTTTTAAAGCCTATTTGTTGAAAAACATTAGTCCCAGGGGACTACGGGTCAGTCCTTGGTCAATAAAATTGATGAGGAATTACAAAAAACATGGGAGAGTATACAATAACAGGCATCAATGGGGTTTGTTCAGGCTCTTACCTCATATTATGACCAATGTATAGATGGTAAGATTTTGGAAGTCACAAAGCTGTGTAAACAGTCGAAACAATTTGTAGGACATAAACATGACTCAACTTACTTACAACACTTACCACAGGAACTTTCGAGTTTGGAAAAACAGCTTAAGGAACATAAGGTACATAAATTCAATAGGGATCTTATGGACTATGAAAAGGATAGAAAATTTGGTCCACATAAGACTGTGAAATTTTCCAATGTGGGTCCCAAACCTAATAAAAGGAAACGTCCCAGATCGATATTAAGGAAATCCAGCTCTGGGGAGGAGTCCTCCTCTTACACTGACTCTGAGGCACCTCCAGGACTAACCTCACCTACACCAAAACGTATAAACAATAGCACAGATTTCCCTTTAGGAACCCCAGACGTGGGGGGGCGCAAACACAAGAAATATACCAAATGTGTAAACTTTACTTCAGATTTTCAGCAACAAATAGAACACAAGAATGTCCTCAACATTTCTTCTCAGACTCTGATTTCTGTGCAGCTTGACCTCCATGTCCTACACATTATTTCGACTGTTCACACAGCTTTGTGACTTCCAAAATCCCACCATCTATACATCGGTCATAATATGAGGTAAGAGCGTGAACAAACCCCATTAATGCCTGTTGTTGTATACCCTCCAATGTTTTTTGCAATTCCTCATCAATTTAATTGACCAAGGGCTGAATTCTCACCTGTAGTCCCCTGGGACTAATGTTTTTCAACAAATAGGCTTTAAAAAAAATGCAAGTGCCAAACATTGGTGCTTAAGTTTTTCATGCTCCAAGTATCACTGATAATGCTTTTTATTTTCAAAGATCAAATTTTATGCCACCTATGCATCCAGTGGTACAGTTATTTTTACATAGTGTTCTCAAAGATCTACACATTTATAAAGGTGAGGCCCAGATTAAACCACATAATCTCTCAAAGATTCAACAAGACGCATTAATGGAACTTAAACCTAACACCAACATTGTTATCACACCAGCGGATAAGGGGGGAGCCATTGTGGTGATGGACTTTGATACTTATAATAATGAAGCTCGGAGACAACTGGACAACCATATGTACTATATGTCCATGCCACTGGACCCCACCAGCAATTTCAAACATCAGATTGATGATTTCATCCAGCTGGCCGTTGATGAGGGGATTATATCCAATAATACTGCTAAACATCTTACTGTAGCGGATCGTAAAAAACAATACTTATACTTGCTACCTAAAATGCATAAATCTTTATCCAATCCGCTGGGTAGACCTATTGTTTCGGGTATGGGATCATTGACGGAACCTTTGGCATTGTTTTTGACACAATATCTTAAACTGTTGTGGCCTTTGGTCAGATCTCGTATTCGCAATACCGGGATTTTGCAAATTATATCAGATGCTCAGGTTGAACCCCACTGGCTTCTTTGTACATTGGATGTAGCTTCTTTATATACCAACATCGCCCATTGGGCTGGCCTTTTGGAGGTGGAACACTGGCTTGAAGTTGCCCAACTATATTCCCCTGGATTCAATACCTTATTAGTGGTTATGACAGAACATGACCTGACCAAAAATGTTTTTTATTACCAAGACAAATGTTACTGGCAAACTAAGGGTACAGCTATGGGGACATCCTTTGCCCCCATATATGCCGATTTGTTTATGGCCTTTATAGAAGAGCAACTCATATATGATCCCTTACACAATCTCTATTTGCCAGAAATGGACATCTGGCGATGTTATTTGGATGACTGTTGGCTGGTATGGAGAAGGGATTTGGGAGTATTTACAGGAATTTGCAGAACACCTAAATGGGAATAAATGGGGTATTGAGTTTACCTGTACACAAGATCCAAATCATATCACTTTTTTTTAGATGTTCTTATAACTAAAAACACCGATGGGTCTTTGGAGACGCAGGTGTTCCGCAAATTTCCTGAATACAACTCCCTCCTCCATGCCAGCAGCCATCATCCGCCACATGACATCCAGAATATACCGAAGTCTCAGTTCATGAGAATAAAATGTATTTGCTCATTGATAAGGATCAACATATACGGTCAGGAAATTTAAGGAACGTGGATACAAATCTGGAGTGATCACAATGGCATGCAGGGAGGTGAGTGGTATGGATAGACAGGAGCTGTTTCGATATAAAGATAAATCTACTTCTGAATCAGCTCCTGTCAGAATGATTACCACTTATGGATACAATAATAATGTTTTTTGTGAAGTTGTACAACAGAATTGGAACATCTTACAAGCAGATGAGAAGATCAGGACACTCATTGGGGACAAATGCCGTTTTGGTTTTAGAAGGGGTAGGTCTTTGGCATCCCACTTTAATCACTATAAGGTGCCAGCCCGGATGGTTGCTCCCCCTCAACAATCCACTTTATCGGGGGATGTCCATCTGGGCTGTTATAGTTCTGGCCACTGTGCACACTGCAATAGGCTCAATCAGACAAAAACATTCAGTAGTCGTAATACTAGTCATGTTTATGACATTACATTTTTTGCTAACTGTTCGTCTGATTATAGCCACCTGTACATGTTCGGCCTTTTATGTGGGCCAGACGCCCAGGCCCATGAAGTTTAGGATCAGTCAGCATGAGTGACATTAAATTAAAAAGGCTTACTAATGCACTATATAAACATGTGGTTGTTCATCCTGCAGCATCATTTAGATTTACGGTTATTGATATCATCAAGGGGGACAGAACTAATAAAATTGGTTGGCACAGTATACTTAATAATAAAGAAAAGAGATGGATAATTAAACTAGGGGGTTTGATTCCCCCTGGATTGAATGAGCAATTGTGAACAGCCAATGAATGAGCTTTGTTATACATGGGTGTGTGTATATAAGGAGTGCTTGGTTTCTTGTTCAGTTACACTGAGGAAGGCTTTTTTATGTACGCCGAAACCGGTCTGTACGTGTTAACTTTTTATTAAAACTTGCACCTTATACACCTTTGTGCTGGCTTTTTATTTTTGGATTACTCTTATTCAGAACATAGCAAAACAGGCTTAATCCATTTCAGGCAGGCATATTTTGGAACTCACGTCATGTATTGGACCCAAAAAGGGTTTGGTGGTAGAACCACTTCCTGTGTAAGCTAGAAAAGGGGGTTCACACTTTAGGTACTGTACTAGGAATATATGAATGGAAAAAAATGAATGTTAGGGTAACTATAGTTTTATCTGTCTAAGCTGAGGGCTTTCCTAGTAGGATCTTCTAGTGTTCACCACTATAAGCAGATGCAATACAGCTGTAAGGAGCTTCTGAAGTCAAATTTACGTGAGGAACAATCAACTTAAGAGACTCCGGATTTAAAAGCAGAGCAGAGCCAGGGCGAGTAAAAACATCCAAAACAGACACAGAACAACAGTCAAAGAACACTGCCAGATCTCATAGTTTAAGCTATTCCTTAACTGATTACCTTAACTCACTCCCTCAAATCGAGCTCTGGAAGTTTGCACTGTAATTTCCAATGGCAGAGCCTACGCGTTTTTATAAAATCAAATTGTGTTACAACATTTTAAATAAATATTCATATCTTTGCAACCATAGGGGTTATTAAAGAACTGTAAATGGAAAACTCTTCGGCACAAACTATTTTTACAGTGGTGGTAATTCTTTAGGTTGTAGGTCTTAAACTGGATTTTATAAGTTGAGTAAATATAGTAACTATTATGTTTCAAGTAAACATAGTAACTATTAAGTTTGTAATATTTTGTAAACAACTTAGAATACCTCAAGAACCACTCAAGTTACCCACATACTGTCAGCAGCATTTTGCTTATCTAGATGACAGTTTTCATTGGAGGCTATAAGAAAACAGCAGTACCACAGGGGCTGCTGGTGCAAACTGTAAACCAAGAAATCCAAAATAGTCATAGTACAACACTTATAGAACACTGCAAATTCTTCTAGTTTAAGTTTTTCCTGTATTGCTTACCTTAAGATTCTAGCCGATGAAATGGAGGCTAAGTAGTGATTTTGCATTGGGATGGAAGCACTGCAAGTTGAAAAACTGTGATGGCATCAAGTAACTAAGGTGAGTGGAGATGCCTAACCAGGGAACATACACAGAGGCAGTTACTGCTCATCAGGTATTTAGACTGCACTTTATTAGCAGAAGCTTCTGAAGTATGGTATAAGGATGTTTTCTAAAGGTCCCATTCCATACTTGCCTTCTTTGGTAACCTAAAGGTTTACTTTAACAGCTGAAACGATGCTGTATTTGGAAAGCAGTCAGAAAGCTCTGACGTATTAGCTAAGCTTTTAGGCCTCTTGGACTTCTAGGAATCTTTGATTCCTTTCCAGAACCTTCTGGGTTTCACAAATGTGGTAAATTGTGGTGGAATGAATGGTACAATAAACCTTTTTTGTAATTTCCTGTCCTCCATCACTATATTGGGGTCAAGACTTATGTGACTCCATTCTCCTTCCTACAACAAATATAATTTAAGCAAAAGGGATTTTTTGGAGATACTTACAACTAAGGGAGGCCCTGTATAAATCCTTCTTTTGGAAAATTAATGAGTTGGAAGGTCTATCTATCCTGTATCTCCTGTTTAAAGATCACCTCTAATTAACAATTGCCAGCAAAATTAAGACAGCACATAGTCATATGCAGCTGTTGTCTTCTGAGCTGGAGGCACATGGAATGTAATAAGTATGAAGCAAGTACAAAGGTTGTGAAAAGAAACCTGGACATTATACGGGAGATAAACATGTCCTCTTGTATCCTTCAAAAATGCCCACATTTAGTCATCATAGGAACTGGGGTCAATGCACAGTTTCAAGCAAGACTATATCCTTAGTTCAGACGGCATAGCTTGTAATTACCTTAACACAGATTCTAAGTCCCATTCCTGTACCGTCTTCCATTTTAGAATGGCATGGTCTATATTAGTTAAATTTATATCTTTTTCCCATAAAAGTGCCTCTTCCATTTTCATAAAACATCTGGATTACCTTAAGCATACCACAGCAAGAAAGGACTTTGCAAGGAGAGTTGTTGTAGCTGGCACTGATAATCAGGAATGCTATTACCTCCAGATGGAAACATTCACATGATTTTACACGAGAACACGGGGAAGTATTTCTAGTAATACAGGGGAAAAGAATGAAACAGATGCAGCAAACATGTGCATGGTCCCCCACCCAATGTAATCTCCAATCAGACAATAAATGAAATTTCTGAAATAAGTTGGGCTTGGTACTACTTGCTAAGTTCCACCCCATATATCATGTAAGCAGCCCAATTACAGTGTCACTCATTTCATTTTTAAAAAATGTGCGCTTACATAACCAGACAAAAAGGGAAATGTGGAGATTATTTGAGCTGTGGTTCAGGGATCATGTTGATATAAACTGGTACATTAACAAAAAAAAAAGATTACTATATTTACAATAAAAATACATTTATGGACAGAGAGAGAATTAGAAAAGTAAATAAATTAAATTAAATAAAAACATGGAATTATACTTTATCTCTTACTGATAAACTTCTTTGTGTACCAGGTTTCTCTACTGTTTTTAGTTATGTTGCAGTTATGCACATTTCCTGTACCTCGCTGCAAGTAATAAATTCAATGCACAATAAAAGGTACAATTGTTTACTTTACGTGGAAGCCCTGTTTCTGTTGCCTTCTCTACATCTGAAAAATCTTTCTAAATGCTTGTTAAGATCACGATACTTTCACACACATCAAGGCACATTTTAACTCATCCTGGTAATAAAAATGTTATACAGCTTGTTGAAATTATAATGTGTGACTTCTAATGGAATTCAGTACTATAACAGGAGTACTTTACAGTAATAATAAAGTGAAAAACAGCTAAAAGCAAAACTACTTTAACTGCTTTTAAATCACTGGCATTTCAGGCGCACCCAAACTCCCCCACACACAATATATCACCTCTGCTGATAAAACATTCCAACTCAAAGTTTCACACAATTTTTCGATAAAAGAATATGCTAGGTTTTGCTAGAAAACAAGTACTTCTGTTATCCCAGTCTGGGCAGCTTTGAGGTATGAACAATTAAGCAGCTAGCATACCAAGGGAGCAGGAGGGGTTGCCCTTTTTTCAAATATATGGACTACATCGCATTCCTGATCACTGCACTTCATTTATCTGCACATACAGAAAACACTGTAGAAACAAATAAAATATATACAGCAAATCACACATCTATAAGTATAGGTATGCAGCTGCATTTCACAACTGCTCATTAAGAATTTGCTTATGAAGATGGTATCAGACTCATGTTTTAGTTTCATAGGTTAGTACTAGGCTAATTGCCCTTGCGAGCCATTGTATGCCTAGCCAATTATCCCTTGTGAGACTCAAACCCTGCACCTTGTGTTTGTAAGGCAAACACCTTAACCATTAGGCCATTCTCCCATCCCTTTTTATACATGATTAAGTTTGAAGTACTTTTCAAAGTCATAAACACACAAATACACACACACTCACTGTCTACAACACATCAAATCTGCACCACATTTTACTGTGTCAGAACTACAATGTACCTAGTCTTTGAGCTTATATATAAATGCAGTCACTCCAAAGCAGGATATGATATGCACGTATTAAAAGAGAGACTTTTACCCATATGACAAGAGTTTCTGCATAATGTCACCCATAGTTTGAAATATTCAAAACATCATTGATATTAAGTATAGTATCATAAACAGGCTTATAAACAATGCTTAATTTCTCATAAATGTACACAGCACAGATAATATTATCAGATCAGTATTACAAATCTGATATACCTACTATTACTTCTCATAGTAAAACTGTGAAAAAGCACACTCAGATTATCAAACTTTGTTTCCCTTTCTCACCAATGAGAATCGCGGCTTGTGGGTTTCTACATATTACTCTCACCTGATGCAACTGCAGGAGCAGTTAGGGATCATCATATAGATCACCTGACTGCAACCTCCAATTGCATCTCTGAAGAGTCTTTCACCAGAAAACAGTTTGCAAGTTGAAAGGGAAAAACGTACCATTTTGGTGGCATATTCTCCAATTAAAACAAAATAATGGTGCAGTGCATTTTTTCTAATGGAGTTCCGAGTAGCTTTAAAAAGGGGGCAGCACGCACCCCTGCGCCAATGCCTAAATCTGCCACTTATGATGGAACGAGTCCCCAAAATAAGGAGAAAATGGAAGATGAGAAGACATCTGAAGAAGAAATAGGGACATGGGAAGAAAAAGAAATTTAATATGGTCTAGTATCTACGCAAAGGAGAAAGCAAAACTAATCAATGCAAAAAGAGCAGCACCAAAGATATTTGAAGAGAAATACAGGCAAAGGAATCCAGAAATGGAAAAACTTTACAATACAAAAAAATAAGAAGACAAAGGGGAAAAATAGAAAAGGAGTTTAATAATGGAGAAGTTAAAGAAATAGAAACTAAGTTTATGGAGTATCTGCGAAGTGAAGGATTCAGTGTAGAAAACCTAATTCAGAAAGCACCACAAAAGGATAGAGCAATGGACATCCAAATAAAGGGGAAACCAGTGGGAGTGGAAGTAATTGGTCAGGTGCCAAATGAAGATATTTTGGAGCCTTCCACAGGAAACCAGTATAAATTTTCACTTGAAGCCGCACAGCAAGGGAAGAAACAGGAAACTGTAGAAACTCAGCAAGAGAAGAAACAGAAAACTGTGGAAACTCTGACACAGTCAATGTTGAAGAGTGATAGGCCAGTGAGTTCCCATACGGCAGAGCAACGGATGGCATAGGATGAAATTGAACAGAATGCGCCACAGGACGATGTTATAGAATTTTCTATAGAATACCCGCAGGAAATGGAAAAAAAAAATTGTCCTAAGTTTAGAAGAAAATGAGCCAAGAGAAAAGTTGCTTGATTAAACAGAGACAGATAAATATATTAATATCAATAAAAGAGACTGCAGAAGGTCAATAAAACACAAAAAGTCATAAGTTTGATAAAACAAATGAATGCAGTAATTGGGACTGTCCACAGAGATCCATGTAATGAGGTAAACAGGACATATTACTGTGCAGCTAAATTAATAACTGGTCAAGTTCTACCACAAGAACACAGGGTACTGAGGGAAAGGAAGGGGAGAAATTAAATACCATCATGGAAATATCAAATACAAAAACTATAAAGTAATTAAGACAACAAGTGTCACTGTTAGAAGAGTATAGAAGAGGGAACAGATCAAAAAAAATACTTAGAAAGATAGATGTGATAAAATCAGTGCGCAGTATTAAACCAGATCAGAATCTAACATGCACTATCGTAAATAAACTAAAAATCTCAGCAAAGGCAGAAAAACTTAGAAGATATGCAGATAAATATAAAGGAAAAGTACAAAATAAGCAATTTATTGATGACACAAAAAAAAGTTTTATAGACAACTGGGAAACATGGCTAAAAGAATTGAAAGGCCACCAAAAAAAGAAGAAATAGATGCATTTTGGAGAAGTATCTATGAAGACCCTGTGGAACATAAAGATATTAAATGGATAGAAGAAGTAACCTCCATATTCCACGCACCCCCAGAGCACCCAACCTTATACTTCCTTAGCCACACCTCCAACCAATAGCCCACTCTATCTCATTATCCAATTAAATGTTTGGATCCTTCTTACCCTTTACTGTTTACAACCTATATTCCCTTAGTAGCTCCACCCCTTAACTGGCCCATACTACACCCTAATAGCCTTGCTTAACCTATCCTATGCGCCTCACAATGTCCAGCCCCAGCTGGCCAATTCACTTTAAATTACTCCTCTTGTTTATAGGTTTTACATCTCTACTGACATCTCATGGCCTAACCTGCTATGCATTCCCTAAGCTTTACTAGATTTCTACACCCTCTTAGACAAACAAGCCCACTCTCTCTTACAGCTTCTCACACCCACAGTAACATAACATCCTCTTCTTCCTACCTTCTTCCACAGTTTCATAGACTAACCCACATTAAATATCGCCGTATCAGAAAAGACTGCCCTATATTCTGTAAACTCTTCAAACTTACATATAATCTTCAACAATGGCTACCTTCTCCACGGTGATATTCATCCAAACCCAGGTCCCAGCCTTACCACCCATGATTCTACATCAGCCAATATTACCACTTCCAATATCCACACTAAAACCCCAAACTCTCTTTTTTATAGGCCACCTCACTAGATGTAGTTTAAATAATAAAATTACCCAACTTCATGCCCTATTAGACACTTATTCCTTTGACATCTTATGCCTAACTGAAACTTGGCTCAAACCCATAACTAAAGACAATGATATAATTTCCACCAGGTTATAACATACTGAGACTTGACCGCCTAAATAAAAAGGAAAGTGGGGTGACTATACTGTTTAAATCTGAATTGAAGGTCACCTCACTAGATACTCATCCACCATCACCTACTAATGCCGAGATTTTAACCTCTAAGCTCCAAATTAATGCTAATAAATCCATATACATTATTTCCTCATATATCCCCTCAGGTAATAACATTAATACTCTTGAAAATATCCTTAGCTGGCTCTCCATGTCCCTCCCACAAGAAACCATACTCCTTGGTGATTTTAATAATGACTGGAATGGATGTACCTCTCCCAAACCTACTACTCATATAAACCTTTTTGGCTTCTATCAAACCATTACCTTCCCTACCAGAACCCACAAACCTAGCAAGAAACAAACCACCTTAGATTGGATACTAGTTAACAGTAATCCCCTCTGTTACAAAACAGGTATAAATTAGTGACCACTCTCTTACCTTCATAACTAGACAAAAGACCTCCATTCCCAATCAAACAACATTTAGAACAACCCGGAAAAAAATTTAACCCAGTAAATTTCCAAGCTGAGCTCAAAGCATGCAATTGGTCACCCCTAAAATGCCTACCTCTTGACGAAGCAGTCTCATTCTTTAACAATAAATTTTTGCAAATCCTTGATCACCATGCTCCCTCATGCACTGTTATATCTAAAAACAAACCTGTTCCCTGGCTCTCTAATGAGACAAGGCACAATATTCGACTGAGAAATAAAATCTGGTCTAAATGGAAGAAAACAAGAAACCCAACAGATCATCTAAACTTTAGACAGCTTTGAAATGCCACGAAAAGATCTATATTCCTTGACAAAAAAACCTACTACCTCAAATTCCAACATAACCAACAGCAAAACCCACAAAAGTTCTGGTCAGGAATCAATAAACTGTTCCATCCAGGACACACCAAAACCCCTACCCCCTCTAACTTAACTCAAAGGTTTCCCAACCAAATTGTGACACTTTTAATAAATTTTTCTCTGAAACTATCCAATCCCTAGCAAATACCTTACCACATGTCACCACCACAAAGTTGCCCTCACTAACCAACTTACCCCTAACATTTCATCTCCAGTCCGTTCCCACATCTCTCATACACACCTTACTTCTTAAACTTACACCATGTACACCATCAGCTTATCTCCTCCCAGCTGAATTCCTGCAAATTGCAGCTGGAGTACTAGCCTACCCAATTTCATTCTTAATAAATAGAACCATCACAGAATCTTACATCCCATCTCTCTGGAAAGTCTCACATATTATCCCTTTGCATAAGGGAGAAAACTCTAATGAACTCTCAAACTTCCGCCCTACAGCCCTTCTCTCTCCCTTAGCAAAAGTTATGGAGAAATGTATTCACCGCCAACTACTGCATCATCTCCTCCAAAACAACCTTTTAGTGGACTGCCAACAAGGCTTCAGGCCTTTCTACAGTACTACAACTGCACTCCTATCCTTTACTGACTGCATTAATAAAAATCTAAATAGTAACCTGCTTTCTTCAGCTCTATTTATAGACCTCTCCAAGGCCTTTGATATGGTTAACCACCAATTATTGTCAAATAGACTCAAATCTCTTTCAATTGACATGCAAGCAGTTAAATAGTTTCAATCATACCTGGAAAATAGACAACAAGCAGTGCTTTGGGACAATAACTTATCCCCTCAGCTCCCGATCACTCTTGGGGTCCCACAAGGATCTATTCTGGGTCCACTCCTCTTCAGTATTTTCATTAATGGTCTGAAAACCTCCCCTCTCCAAACTACCTGCATACAATATGCCGATGATTCGACTCTTATCTGTGCCACATCCTCTCCAGCCGAACTCCAAACCAGTACACAAAAAGTATTTACCTTAGTTGAAAAATGGTTCCACGAACGCTGTCTCCTCCTGAATCCCCCAAAAAACTAAATTATTATTGTTTACTCCCACACACAAGTCCCCTTCATTCAATTTCATACTTACATCTAATAATAGTACTGAAATTGCTCCCGACACTACCACTAAACTCTTGGGTGTAATAATAGATAATAATCTTAACTCTGACACACACATTAATTTAACTATTAAATCAATTAATAGAAAACTTGGTTTCCTTTATAGACTCAAACCATTTCTCACAGCCTCAGCTAAGATTACTATTGCTCAAACTCACCTAATTTCCACCCTTCTCTACGCCTCCCCCATTTATACAAACCTATCCAAAAGCAATTTAAATAAACTGGCAACCTCCTATAACAATATAGCCAGATTTGCCACTGGTGCCCCATTTTGAACCCACCATTGCCAAAATCTTAAACTTCTAGGTTGGCTGGAAATACAAAACCAGCTACTTTTCCAGCAACTCACTGCTATCCACAAGATCTTACATCATCCCATAAATACTCCTTTACTCTGTAACCTCCTCAATTCTTATAAAAACCTTCCTACCCTACGTTCCGCCAGTAGGTTACAAGTAGCCACCTTAAAATCCAACAATAAATCCGGGGACTGCCTGTTTTCTAAATCTGTTGGTAAAACTTGGAACAAACGTCCAACTGTACTAACATCTATTACATCCACCCATCTTTTCAAGAACCAGTTAAGAATTTTCTTAAAATCCCAGTGGCTTTGCCCATGCACCAGTCCAGACTGATACCATCTCCTCTTGCCTTATTGCTTTAACAACTAAATCTTTTATATCTGATACTGTTCTCTCCTCTAAAAATATATAATTTGTTCTCTTTATGCCCATTACTGTGCTGTGTAAAGTCATGGACACAAAATGTTAACCGACTCATGCTTATAATGTCTCAGCTAATTGTTGCTCCAAATGTCCGGAACAGGTCTTCTATGTGCAACTTTATATCTTATTGCTGCTGAAATAACATTTGTAAATGAATGCATATTTATCTAATTGTTTTATTCTTTGTACTCTCTGAATAATTATTTTTTAATCTCGGAGATTTTCTCCTCGGGCCTCTACTGAAAATGGACATATATCCAGTTAGACTAGCCCGGTCAACAAATGTAAAATAAAAAAAAGAAAGAATAAGAAGTTTAAAGTTACAGGATATGAAACGGGATGAAGTAACAACCAGAGTGATTGAAACAAAGTTAAGAAAAGTCTCTAATTGGAAAACCCCAGGCCCAGATGCAGTACACCTAACTTCTGGTTAACAGTATTGACATCTTTGCATGAAGAATTATCCATGAGTGACAACTATTTATATACGTACCCCAAACAGACACCAACCTGGCTAACAACAGGAAAAACAATGCCCCTACTTAAGAGTGAACTTGCAAGCTACCCTAAAAATTATAGACCAATAACTTGCCTTCCGATGACGTATGAACTATACACTCGAATTGATGCCGAAAGAGTTTATAGTCATTTAGAAGAAAACTCAATTATGGCAATAGAACAAAAGGGCAATAAAATAAAGTCATATGGAATAAAGGATCATTTGTTCTTAAATAAAGTCATAGTGGAGAACTGCAAAAAGGGAAATAATCTAAGTATGGCATGAATTGACTATAAAAAAGCATTTTAGTATCCCACATTCATAGATAAAAGAATGCTTAAAAATGTATAAGACACACCCTACACTGATCGACTACATTTACAATGACCATGAAACAGTGGCAGACCATTTTGTAATTAAGCAATGATAAAGGACAATTTGTTATTCCACGGATAAAAATTCAATGAGAGATATTCCAGGGTGGCTCTTTCACTGGTGCTATTCTGTTGTGCCCTTAACCCATTAAGCTGTCTACTTAACAGCTTAGGCCATGGCTATAATTCCCATCTTCTCTTTGTCGATGATTTAAAATTGTTTAGCTCATCAGATGAGGAACTGAAAGCACAACTGAGAGTTGTCAAAACTTTTTTAGATGATACAAGAATGTCATCTGGTTTTGATAAATGCGCAAAAGCAACTTTTAAAGCAGGAAACTGCAGCACCAAGAAAATAAGAAGTTATGTACTCACCATAACGTTCCAAGTGAGTTGTTCATCTCGTCTTGACTGACGGGTTTGGAGTCGATCCATCGGCTCTGGTACGGCCGTATGCAAAGCTCGAGGTCTTCCAGTAGCTCGGGGCCAAGCCCCTATCCCATGATGCACTGTGAATCACCTCAGATCTTGTTTACTGCATGTACTATAACCATAAAATGAGCTATCCCCCTATGGAAAGGAAGAAGAATTGAGCAACCAGGATGAGACCAACATCTAGGTCAGCTATCAGCCAGGAGTGGGTAGGAGGGAGGGATGTAAGAATGAAGGCGAGATGAACAACTCACATGGAACGTTATGGTGAGTACATAACTTCTTAATGTGAAGTTGTTCAATCTCGCTGGTTCATTCTTGACTGATGGGTAGCGTCCCTAGCACCATCAATCTCGGGTGGCTCACGGGAGTACATTTTTCAGGACCGTGGACCCAAAGGAAGCCCTGTCCCTGGAGGCATTATCAACTTTGTAATGAGTGATAAAGGTATGAGGTTTTGACCAAGTGGCTGCTGCACAAATGTTATCAAGGAGCAATTTGGCTGAAAACACAGAGGATGTAGAAACTGCTCTGGTTGAATAAGCTTTAATCTTGTGTTGTAAAGGCATATTAGCAGCTGAATAGACAAAGGTGATACAATCAGATAACCATTTAGACAGAGTTGTTTTAGCCACTGGTCTACCTTTCCTGGATTCAGAGAATGAAACAAAGAGCTGGTCTGATTTCCTAACATCTTTTGTTCTATCCAAATACAATCTGAGCTGTCTGTGAACATCAAGTTTGTGTAGCATATACTCCAACTTGTTGGAATGATTAGGGAAGAAAACTGGTAACTCAATAACTTGGTTGATATTGGTTTCTGAACAAACTATGGGCAAAAAAGAGGGGTTTGTCCTAAGAGTTACTCTCTGTCAGCATGAAAAATCAAATAAGAAGGGCTGATAGATAAAGCCTGAAGCTCTGACACTCTGCGGGAAGAAGTAATAGCTACCAGAAAAATGGTTTTCCACGACAAATATTTGAGGTCACAAGATGATGCTGGTTCAAACGGAGGGAGGATTATACGTGAAAGCATAACATTTAGATTCCATGGAGAATAGGGAGTTTTCACAGGTGGCTTCATATGAAATGTCCCCTTGAGAAAGGCTTTGGATAACTTGTGGGACATTATATTTAACAAGTCAATTCCAAGATGAAAATTAGATATAGCAGCCAACTGGACCCGAACTGTTGCTGCTGCTGCTCCTTTGTTAAAAATCATAGTCAAGAATTCTAGTATGGATGTCATGGGGGCTTGGTAAGGATCAATATTATGCTTAGAGGCCCATATGGAAAATTTCTTCCACTTACTAAGATATAATCTTCTAGTGGATGGCTTATGAGAAAACAAAAGGATCTGTTTTGTCTTATTGGAAAAGTTATGAAGTCTGGCTATGAGGGGAACTGGAGCAGCCAAGCTGTCAGCTTCAATGACTGCAGGCAGGGATGAAGGTCCCCCGATGGTTCTGTCAGAAGGTCTGGAACTGGGTCCAGAATCCAGGGATCCTCCAAGAGATGATGTTGAAGGAATGGGGAACCACATCTACCGAGGCCAATGAGGGGCTATAAGGATGACGGTCCTTCCCAGGGAATTTGCTTTCTGTATTACCTTGGGTATCAATGGTATTGGTGGAAATGCATAGAGGAGACTCGGGGGCCAATCGTGTACGAGTGCGTCCCTCAGGGCTTCTCCTGGAGGGGGAATCAGGGTAAAGTAGCTTCTACATTTGGTGTTGATGTTACCGGCAAAAAGGTCGCAGCAAGGCTGGCCCCATTTATAGAAAATCCTGTCCGCAATCTGTTTCTTGAGGGACCACTCGTGTGGCAACAAGATTGCCCTGCTTAGTTTGTCTATCACAGTGGATCTCCCCGGGATGTGCATTGCCAACAGAAAGCGCTGGGAGGAAACAGCCGACTGCCAAACTATGAGGGCTTCTCTGCAAAGGGGGTAAGATCTGGTTCTCCCTTGCTTGTTCAAGTACCAGACTACTGACATATTGTCTGTCTGAATCGCTACCGTTCCTAGAGGAAGAGAGTCCTGGAAGTACTGCAATGCCAAAAGTACTGCTCTCATCTCCAGAACATTGATATGCAAGTGTGACTCCTGATTGGTCCATGTGCCTTGGGCAGTCTTTCCCTGAAAATGCCCCCCCCCCCATCCTATCAGGGAAGAGTCTGTGGTCACAATGGCTACTGGAGGGGACAAAACAAAGGGGCGTCTTATGGTGACATGAAGAGACGTCAACCACCACTGGAGATCTTTCTTGCAAGAGCTTGTAATCAATACTGTGTGGTCCATGGGTAGTTCCTGGTAAGACTACTGAGTGAACAACAGCCATTGAAGGATCCGCATATGCATTCTTGCTAATGGTATGCCTAGGATTGCTGCAGCCATCATACCCAATACTTTCAGAACTTCTGAAGCTGGTCCACTCTCTTTCGATACCAATGTGCTGACATGCTGACATAGAAGAAAGACTCTTTTGATTGGTAGCCTTAGAGTGGTGGTTGAAGTGTCTAGCTCTGCCCTGATAAAAACGATGTGTTGAAAAGGCGACAAGGCAGACTTTTCTGAGTTGACTGTAATACCTAAATGATTGCAGAGTGTACTCCTTTGCCTGAATAAGCTGATGCCTGGTGGTGGCGGTAAGGAGCCAACTGTCTAGGTACGGAAACACCTGGAATCCTAGACGCCTCAGGTGAGCCGTGACCACTGCCATGCACTTGGTGAACACTCTGGGGGCTGTAGTGAGAACAAAGGGCAGGGCTTGAAACTGAAAATGGCTCCCAGCCAGAAACGCAGGTGATCTCTGGATGGCCTGGCCATCTTTATGTGGAAGTACTCATACTTGAGATCTATCTAGCACATCCAATTGTCTTTCCCTAAGAAGGGAAGTATAGACTGAAGCGTGACCATCTGGAACTTCTCTTTCTTTACATATTGGTTGAGTCTGCTGAGGACCAAAATGGGTCTCCAGTCCCCTGTTTTCTTTGAAACCAAAAAGAATCTTGAGTAAGTTCCGGATTATGTTTGGTCTGCTGGGACTGGCCTGATAACTCTTTTTTTGTAGCAACTTTTGGACCTCTATAGTTGCTTGTTCCCTGTAACTGGGTGGAATGTCCGGGATTCTCCTTACGGATGGGGGGGGGGGGGGTGGAGAATGGTATGAAGTACCCTCTGGAAATGATACTTTGTACCAAGCTGTCTTTTATTTCTTGCCAGGCATCTGGGGACAAAGATAAGCGACCGCCAACTGCCTCCAGAGCAGGACAGTCGGGCTTCCTTTCAGGAGCGCTGGTAGGGTTGTCCACAGAAGTGATGTCACCCTGATGTTGCGGACCCCCTCTGCCAAGAGGGTGGCGTCTTCCACTATTATCCCCTCCTCTGCCCCTGGAGGGGGGTTCACCACGCGTGTCCTGAAAGGCTCCTTGGGCTTTCCGGAAAGTACAGTTGTGTACACTTACCATAAATGTAGATGTTCGAGTGCCTTCACTGTTGCAGTCATGACTGTAGGGTTCTCCCCTGCCGGCAGGCAGTCCTCGGTCGGCCAGAATCCCAAAGTCTGGGTCCGGCGTCGGCTGTTCAGCCATGCTCCCTGACGTCAGAGCGCCAGGAGTACAAAGCTGACAGCCGACACCATGTTCTCCAGTTTTTCTTGCCCCAGATGTCAGGAGTCCCAAAATGAATAAGGTCCCATACCCTTTGCAAATACACCTCAGAAGAATGGTGAAAAAAGGAACCACACAAAAGTAAAAATAAGAGGGGACAAGAGGGAGGGAAACCCAGACTGCAACAGTGAAGACACTCGAACATCTACATTTATGGTAAGTGCACACAACTGTACTATGTTCATCGTGTTTCACTGTTGCAGTCATGACTGTAGGGTAGAATCCCAAAGCAGAATGAAAGGGACGTGGTCATAAAGAAGAAGGGGCGGCTAAAAGGCCCTGCAAGACTGCAGAAGCAAAGCCTGCTCTAGACTTAGTGTAGAGAGGTAGATTTTAGTGCTTTGAAAAAGTATGCACTGAACTCCAAGTTGCAGCTTCCAAAATGTCTTTGGTAGGAACTCCCCTGAGGAAGGCAGCGGAAGTGGCAGCAGCTCTGGTGGAATGAGTCCTTATATTCCCTGGGATTTGCTTTCCATGGTGTGAATAGCAAAATCTGATTCCATGAGCAATCCATTTAGAAATGGTCTGTTTTGAAATGGCTTTACCTTGGGAACTTGAAGCATAAGAAACAAACAATTGCTCTGATTTCCTGATGTCCTTGGTTCTGTCCAGGTAAAAACGTAGTTGTCTGTGTACATCCAAGGAATGTAAGATCCTTTCCCTTTATTTTGAGGAGTGGGGAAAAAAGTTGGCAAGTGAATAGTTTGATTTAAAGCCACTTTGGAAACCACCTTAGGCATGAAAGTAGGATTAGTCCTTAAAGACACCCTGTCTTGATGAAAAATAATATAAGGTTCCACACCCATAAGAGCTTGCAACTCTGAAACTCTCCTGGCAGAGGTCAGAGCTAACAGGATGGCTGTTTTCCAAGATAAAAACTTGATGTCAGAAGTGGCAGCAGGCTCAAAAGGAGGTAAGGTGAGCTTTTCCAAAACATAGTTGAGATCCCAAGCAGGAATGTGAGGAGATCTAGGGGGCCTTAAGTTCTTAGTTCCTCTGAGAAACTGTCTCATGAGCTGGTGGGAAAAGATTGGAGGGTCTGTATTATAATGAGCAGAAATAGCAAAGGCATGTATCTTAATGGAAGAGAAAGAGAGACCCTTATGTAAGAGGTCTGTCAGGTAAAGTAAAATCAAAGGAATGTTAGGAAGAAGAGGATCAGAATCCTGAGCCTGCATCCAGGAACAAAATCTTTTCCATTTTCCTGCATAAGATTTTCTAGTGCTAGGACGTCTGGCTTCTAAAATGACATCCATAACCTGCTTGGGTAGGAGAGAATGAATCAAAGACCCTGGATTAACCAGGCCGCCAGGCTGAGTGTTCTGACATGGGAGTGTAGAACCTGACCCTGGTGTTGGGACAGAAGGTTCGGAGACTGTGGTAAAATCCAAGGGGGCTCCAGACAAAGGTTTTTCAGAGTTGGGTACCAAAACTGTCAAGGCCAATTTGGGGCCAGCAAGATTATCATCTTGGGCTTGTCTTGTTTGATCTTTAATAATACCCGTGGAAGAAGAGGTAGAGGCGGAAAGGCACATCCCGAGAGGTTTCTCCAACTGAATGATAGTGCATCCACTTTCCAAGCTTGTTCGTGGAAAGTCCTGGTGCAAAAAATCTGTAGTTGATGATTGAGGTGGGATGCAAAGAGGTCTATGTGAGGACATCCCCAGACTGCTGTTATCATCTTGAATATTTCGGTGTCCAGCATCCACTCGTGTGGGTCCGAAAGGTTTCTGCTCAGACTGTCTGCCAGGAAGTTTTGCTTCCCTGGTAGAAACTGAGCTTGAAGGTCCAGATTGCAAGCTAGAGCTGTGTTCCACAGATCCATGGTTAGTCTGCAAAGGGGGTAGGAATGAGATCCCCCTTGCTTGTTTATGTACCACATAACTGTGGTGTTGTCTGTCCGTATCAGTAGTTGTCCAGGTTGTAGAAGATTCCTGAAGGCCAATAGGGCTTTCTGAACGGCTAACATTTCCTTTAAATTGATATGCAGATGCTTCTGATCCTTTGTCCAAAGGCCTTGCAGACAGTTGCCCTGAAAATGGGCTCCCCAGGCATAATCTGAGGTATCTGTGGTTAGTATCTGAGTGGCAGGAGGCAGGCAGAAGGGTTTTCCTTTGTTTAGAGTACATGCCTTGGACCACCAAAGGAATTCCTTTTGAAGACAAGGCAGGACGGAGATCAGTATGTCTAAACTGTGGCAATGCTGAGACCATACACTTTTTAGGTACCACTGTATTTTCCTCATATGTAGTCTTGCATATGGTATGAGAAGGATGCAGGAGGCCATGTAACCCAAAGCCTGCAGGAATCTCCTTGCAGATAGCTGAGTTAAAGTTGCCAAGGTTTTGAAAGTTGAAGCCAGCTGTAACTGTTTTTCGTATGTCAGAAATGCCATCTGGGTTGTTGTGTTTAGAGAAGCGCCCAGAAAAATTATCTGTTGTGAGGGAGTCAAATTTGACTTTTTTATGTTTACAGTGAATCCCAGGAACTTGCGAAGATTCTGAACAAACTGTAGATGCTGGAGTAAGACATCCTTGCTGTCTGCCTGAATAAGACAGTCATCCAGATAAGGGTAAATTTGAATTCCCTTGAGTCTGCAATAAGCTACTACTGGAGCCAGGCATTTGGTGAAGACCCAGGCGCAGTAGACGATCCAAAGGGCAGCGCAGAGAATTGAAAGTGCCTCGATCCGGCCTTGAACCTGAGGTATTTTCTGCGGTCCTGCCTGATGGGAATGTGTAAATATGCCTCCTTTAAATCTAAAGTTACCATCCATGCATTTTTGGTCAGCATTGGAAGTAGCTGCTGTAGAGTAAGCATCTTGAATTTTGGTATCTCTAGAAAAGTGTTCAAGACTGACAGATCCAGAATGGGTCTCCATGAATTTTGCTTCCTGGGGACTAGAAAGAGCCTTGAGTAAAAACCTTGTCCCATCTCTGAAAGTGGAACTAGTTCTATGGCTTTAATAGCCAAGAGAGCTTCCACCTGGTTTAAGGCCTCTGTCCATTGATGTTTTGGAAGATCTGGCCATCCGCTTGGCCTTGGTAGGGTATGAAAATGGAATTTGTAACCTCTTGAAACCACATCCAGAACTCACTTGTCTTGGGTTATACGAGTCCAATTTTGGTGAAAAAGAGAAAGTTTTCCTCCGAGAGGGGCTTCCAGGCAAGAAGTTCCTGCAGCCCAACAGAGGGAGTCATTGAGTCTGTTACCTATGAGCTTGCAACCTGTCCTCTCCTCCCCTAGGGGTGGAAGCAGTCCACTGTCTTGGTCTATAAGAGGCTTGTGTTTGAGGCCTTCCTTGTGAGTGTCTGTATCTACCCCTCTGAGGCCTGTCTGAATTGGGAAAGGACCAATTTTTAGTAGGCCAATTCCTACTAAATCTGGGTGGCTGTACTTGTAAGAAATCTTTAACTGTTTGCATGGATTTTGCCTTGTCCTCCATCTTTTTAATCACCTCTTCAGCTTTAGATCCAAACAAGACGTTATGCTGAACAGGAGCATCCAATAATTTAGCTTTTACTTGATCTGGCAAATTTTGTTCCTTTAACCATGCATGCCTTCTAATTACTGTGCCAGAGGCAGCAGCCCTACAAGAAGTCTCCAAGGCATCAAATCCACAGTGTAAACCATGCTTCCCAACTTGTTCAGTGGCATGCATTAAGTCATGTAATTCCTTATCATCTGCACAGGCGGAAATGGAAGTTAGCTTTTGTTTTAAAACAGACAGGAGGAATTGCTGGTATTTCAGCATATGAAACTGACGGTTTAAAGCCCTAATAGATAAAGTAGCAGAAGTGTACACTTTTTTGCCCCATCTTTCTAAAGATCTGGAATCCTTCTCAGTGGGAATGGGGTTTTTAGCAGAAGCGGCCTTAACTCCCTTAGGACCCTGAGAAATGGTTTCAGGGTCAGCAGTAGGGTTCTTGTATAAAAACTGGTGGGAATCAGGAACCCTGTAATATCTGTCAGGCTTAACAGGAGCTGGAGGAAAAGAGTCAGGGGTTAAGTTAGCCTCCGAAAAGGCATCATCCACAATATCCAAAATAGGAGGAATAGCCAGGGGTCTATGTTAGGGAAGAAGAAGAAAATCCCTTAGTCTTTTCTTAGATTCCGAATACTCCTGTCCTTCCCAGTGGAAATGTTCCCTCATTTCATGCAAAGTTTCCCCAAAAGAAAAGTCCTCAGGGGGAGAAGCTGAAGGGATGGATTCCTCAGCATCAGAATCCTCATAAGGAGGGAAAGAATATTCCTGGTCAGAAGAAGAAACTGAAGAAACAGAAGCCTGATCAGAGGAGTCATAATAAACTTCCTGCCTTGGCCTTTTATCTGGAGGGGGATGTGAACCCCTAATCATAGTAAGTAAGTCCTCCGCCATCTTAAGTAACTGTTTCTGTGACTTGGGAGCCGGATCAGAAGAGGCCTGTGTTGCAGTCTTTTTGGAAGGAGTCTTTGCCTTTGTCTTTGGCTTTGCTTTTATTAGAAGCTGAGTAGGCCTGAAAACCCCTTCGGAAGCCGGTACCTGCACAGTGGCTCCGGACCCATCCGAAGGAGCATTGTCCGAAGGTCCTGCAACAGAAATATTCAAAGGCCTAGTTGGCTCCTCGTGGGAGTCCGTTTTGGCCATCGGTTCCGAAATGGCTGATGACAGGGGCTGCAAAAGCGCCTCACTGACGACGGCCGAACCTGAAGCTGGCTCTGCTTGAACGATATCGTCTGATTTGGACCTTGGAGGCCTGTCTATGTCCTTGCGTCGTTTGTGAACTCCGGTAGCCGGAACAGTATCCGACGACATTTTGTAATTAAAACGCCTACCGAAGTAATGAAATGCAAAATCGTACCTTCGTTTAATTGTACGTTGATTGAATCTAGCACAAAACCGACAACTAGCTACGTCGTGGTCAGGGCCTAAGCAAGGAATACAGCATGAATGAAAATCCTTATGAGGTATTTGCTTCCCACATGAAATACAATTATTAACTTTTTCTGACATCGGATTGGAGCAAGAAAAAAGTTTCCCCAGCGGGGTACTTAGCTTTAAGTAGGAGAAGAAAGTCTTCGGACTGAAGTTTGTTCAGAAAAAATTGTCAGGAGTCAGCCGACCGGCACTTACGAACTGCTATCACCGCAGGGCAAGAAAGACTGGAGAACATGGCGTCGGCTGTCAGCTTTGTACTCCTGGCGCTCTGATGTCAGGGAGCATGGCTGAACAGCCGACGCCGGACCCAGACTTTGGGATTCTGGCCGACCGAGGACTGCCTGTTGGCAGGGGAGAACCCTACAGTCATGACTGCAACAGTGAAACACGATGAACATCCACATTTTCCCTCCACTTTGACCTTTGGGATAAGGTCCGGTAGGGGTGGAAAAACAGACTCCAACGGCAGACAGAGTCTTTCCCTCCTGTTCACACCTGGTCAAGGTTTCCTTCACTTTAGGCCCAAAGAGGGATGAGCCATCAAAGGGGGTGTTAACGAAGGATGACGACTTGAAGGGGTCTGCGAAGGAACACAAGCGCATCCAGGAATGTCTTCTAAGAGCGATTCCTGTACCCACTGCCCTACTCATTTCATCAGCAGCATAGGATATGAGACGCATGGACGAGTTGACAATAGAATTTAGGGTAGAAAGCTGGGCAACAGAGTCTTTCCCTCCTGTTCACACCTGGTAAAGGTTTCCTTCACTTTAGGCCCAAAGAGGGATGAGTCATCAAAGGGGGTGTTAATGAAGGATGACGACTTGAAGGGGTCTGCGAAGGAACACAAGCGCATCCAGGAATGTCTTCTAAGAGCGATTCCTGTACCCACTGCCCTACTCATTTCATCAGCAGCATAGGATACGAGACGCATGGACGAGTTGACAATAGAATTTAGGGTAGAAAGCTGGGCAGCAACTTTATCAGAGGCACCTGCAGCTATTGTACCCTGAAGAGCATCTCCCAACTCCTTAAGGACATCTCCTTGCAACCTAGTAAAGTTGGTTAAGTAGTTAAATGAGCGGAGAGCAAAAGTCACTAAACTGAACATGCTTTTCCCATATCTATCCATTATCCTAAACTCTCTATTAGGAGGATGGATAGACGAGGAAGTCTCAGACATCTCCTTTTTGGTGGCCACCGCCACCACCATGGCATCAACGGGGACTCCTTTGGTTAAGAATGTTTTGTCTGGTGGGGCTGATATAAACTTGTTAGGCCTCCTAGGGACAGGCTCCATGGACTCTGGTGACTCCCACGCCCTTCGAGAAACCAACTGCATGAGCTCATCGAAGGGCGGAGATACCCTAGAGGTGGAGGGTTGAGATCCAAAAGCCTTCCGGAAAACTGACTCATCCTCAGTAGGGCTTTTGGACTGCCAATCACCCCTCTGCCTAAGGATCTCAAGTATCTCAGCAAAGGAGATATACTCAGAGTGGGACCGTGGGGACCCTTCTGACTCATCCAAGTCAGTGTCAGATGTTAAAGACTCCTGTGGGGAGTCCAAGTGTCTCCTCTTGCACAATCTCTTCCTGGGAACCTCCTCAGTGGGAGCTTCTGAGGAGATTGCGGAAGAGCACGGGGCAACTTGTGGGGCTACCTGGGTCTCTGGGTCTCTACTCTTAGCCTAGATGATGGAAGCAGAAGCAGACACAGGCGCTTTAGGGGATGAGGAAGTAAGGCCTGTGAGGATGTCTTGGGAGACAAAGCTCTCCTCATGGCTTCAAAGGCACCATGGCTTTGATGGGAAGGAATCGACGGATTCGAGGGAACCGTCAAACCCTCCCGCACTGAGGCAGTGGGCTCCAAGCCGGAGGTAGTAGCCAAGCTCATCCGAGCCGAAGCCCCAAGAGAAAGAGTCGGCACTGACAAGTTGGACAGACTATCCTCCCCGGATACGACTGGAGAGTGTTGGGTCCTAGAGTCCCCGGTTCGTGCTGAGGACACTGGAGCAGGTCTCAGCTCCAAAGGCTCCACAATCAACAGGTCTGCTTCTTCTGGCTCCGAAGGGCCGATACGGCTCGGAGGAGGAGTAACCAAAGCAGGAGTAGTGGTCGCTTGGGTCGGAGCCGACAACAATTTAGCAAGGCCTGGTGCCTGTAAAAGCTTCTGAACCAATCGATCCATATCCAAATCAGAAAGGCTGACAGATGATCTAGATGAATGCACCGATGGTGCCGAATGGAGCAACGGTGACTGAGGCACTTTGGATACCGGCTCCAATGCTGTGGGCCAGCTCCGAAAAGAAAAGACAGTTGGCTCTGAAGTATGTGGAGCCGATGTCACAGAGTCATCAGACTTTTTTGATTTTTTTGAATGCTTTGAGTCCTTAGATTCAATAGATGACTTAGAGGACTTAGAAGATTTGCTGGCCACATCCTGGTCACTCAAAGCCTCTTGAAAGGGGTGTTTAAGGAAGCCCCTGTCCATTAACTTCCTTTTCCTCTCTAATAAAACTCTTGACGAAAAGGAATGGCAGATATCACAAGATTCTTGTAAGTGGACAGCCCCTAAACAATACACACAGGTAACATGCCCATCAGTAACTGACATTTTCTGATTGCAGTCCTGACACTTTGAAACCCGACTTGGGATGTTTGTCCTTATCATCCGCCATAATAACTACTTTAACACGCAAACCAGATGTTAATAAAGATATTAGGCTCTAAACACACACACACACACACACACACACACACACACACACACACACACACACACACACACACACACACACACACACACACACAAATGAGCCTGAGATAAAGAATCCAAAAACTCTACACAACTAGAAAAAGGCTGTTTATAGCCACTAGAAAAGCTATTTAAACACACACTCTAACAGATAACTAAGCCAAAACACACAAGGCCAAAATTTTAAAGAGTAATATTATGAACACATGGGAAGGGGAACTTCAAGGAAGCTATAAAAGCTATCTATCTAACTATCCTAGTCAAAAATTGAGCAAAAATATGTTAACAAACTACTAAATAAAAAAGTTTTTAAATTGTACTGGCCCGAGCTTGCACTGGAACCTCCGATCAGAAGCCGTGGCAAACTAGATCTGAGGTAATTCACAGTGCATCATGGGACAGGGGCTTGGCCTCAAGCTACTGGAAGACCTCAAGCTTTGCATGTGGCCATACTAGAGCCGATGGATCGGCTCCGAACCCATCAGTCAAGAATGAATGGCGAGACTGAACAACTTCACATCATCAGTTTGGGACAAGAATGTGATATAAAAGAACTTGAGCAAGAGGGAGTGTATAAATATTTGGGAACTGATGAAGGGTCAACAATACAACATGAACAACTGCGAATAAAACTTAGTAAGGAATACTTTAGAAGACTTAAATTAATCTTGAAAACAGCATTGACATCTAGGAAGAAAATACAAGCTATAAACCAATTTGCTCTTCCTGCCCTGACTTACAGTTTTGGAGTGATTGACCGGCCCCAAAATGTGCTGGATAGATTAGACAGGAAAACAAGAAGGATGCTTCATGCTCACCAAATGATTACAAAAATCAGTGCATGCCAAGATTATATATTCCCCATTCCAAAGAAGAGATGGGCCTCCTTGAAATAGGTTACATGATGGATAGATGTGCAATAGTGGGACTCCACACACATCTGCAGGCCTCACAAGACCCAAATGTAGTGAAAGTTTTGAAGCATGAGGAGAATAAATCTAAGAGGACTTCCCTGCTTAGTCTAGGAGAAGCATATCGGTGTCAAGAAAGAATGGAAATCAAACCACAAGTAGATAAAAATCAAGCAGCAACTGAATGTGCCAAAAAACAAAAGAAAGAATATAAGGTGAAGGACCAGATGAGAAGGCAAGAAATAAGGAAAATTAATAAATGTAGTTGCAAGTATAGAAAACTTCTGGAAGAACCTCATGTTGATCAGGAACGAACATAGGAATGGTTAAGGAGAGGCAAATTCAAACCAAGAGATGAAAGGTTAATATTGGTGGCCTAAGATAGTGGGCTACGTACACACTGGTTTACAATGTCCATTGAACATGTGGGAGAAACAGACAAATGTAGGTTTTGTAAAACAGAATTGGAAACAGTCGCACACCTTGTTGCTGGTTGTGACATAGTAATGGCAAAAGGACTGTACATTGAAAGACATAATAATGTGGCAAGACTGTTGAAATGGGGATTGTGCAAACATTATGGTAGTGAAGTGGCTGAAAAACACTGGAAATATGAGCCACAAAGCATCACAGAAAATGACGAAGTCTACATTATATGGGGATCACCCATTACCAACAGTTCAAAAGACAGAGGTGAGAAAACCAGGTATAGTGTTCCATGAAAAGAAGACAAAAGTAGCACTGATCATTGAAATCACCACACCGAGTGACTAAAGTGTTTTAAAGTCATATCAAGATTTGAAGGCAGAAATAAGAGTAATGTGGAAGAAAGATACCCAGACAGTTCCAACTGTAGTAGGGGCAACGGGTCTTATTAAAAAAAAAATCTACAATCGTACTTAGATATGTTACCAATACATGCAACTCTGTACGAATTGCAGGAGGAGTCATTACTGGGCACATTTTGGGTGCTGCGAACAGCACTTCTGGCTGACATCAAAGATTAAAACAATACTAATTTCATGAACTTTAATTGTACTTTGACCTAGGAACGGGGTCCGTTCCCGTCATGGTATTAGAAACCCAAAAGACTTGGAGAAATTAAAAAAAAACATATCTAACACCTTCTCCTTAGTGGCTATATGTGCTACATCACAGAGATAGAGACAAAATGACAAGTGGGCTGTGGAACCAACTTCAGCCACAGAAGAGGCAGAGAAGGAGATGGTCTGACATTTGTATATAATTTCTGTTGCAGCAGGCTCAATGGCACCAAGAGCTTTGCAGACAGAGATCCCAGCCTCTATGGGTCAGTGAGAAGTCTGGGTTGATAGAGGACCAGAAAAAGGAAGGCTTCTTGAGACCCCGTAATATCTCTGCCTCCCAGGAAGGAATACATTCACTTTGACAGCAGTTTCCTGCAGTGGTTGGGTGCAGTGGAAGTGTTCTGTATGGGCCAAAGAACAGCCACGAAGTGCACAGAACATCTCTGTGAGGAAAGTAAATTAGAAAAAGGCCGAGAGGCTAAATCTTGCACACAAGGGACCTTACTGTCAAACTGGCCTTAAGGGGACAAAATAGTTCCTACTCCACTTCCATTATTCTAATTTCCCCAGCGAGAGGGGCGCATAATCTGAGGGCTAATAAGTTTACATTCCATGAAGAGGGAAAACCCTATTCCTGTCTGTAAGGGACAATGAGAGGATAGCCTAAATATAGAAAAGCTCTCAAGGTGGGGACTACAAGAGGTATATTGGAATGGGATGATAGTGCTGGCTGACCAAGTCTAGGGCCAAGGGTGATTTAGTGGTTCAGAACATAGGGAAATATGTCTGCTGAAGATTGAATAAAGCACATTAAGAGTAAAATTTTCTTTTTAATAAGCAATCAATACCTAAATCCATACAGGCTTCAGTCAGACAAGCAGCAATATGAAATACTTTCTCACCCTTTTCAAAACAAATCAACTTCCAGCTTAAAAGTTAAACTTACCTTTGCTGCTCTTCCTCTAGTTGAATCAATGCATTTTCCAAACAATTCCTGTTTTCTTGCTCTTCCATTGTCCTATGCAGGCAAAGGTCAAGGCTTTCCTGCAAAAAAGGAGGTATTTGCATTAAACTCCAGTTACCTTACTTACTCCTCCTATCTTTCTAATTTTTTAATCACATCTACATGGCACTTAATAGCATATACTGGTGTTTTTCAATGCATCTTTACTGAAGTGAGCTCTCTTTGCACCTCACTTAGACAATGTAAACATTTAAAATAAGGTTAGCACAAACAGAATTGCCTGAGTCACCTGCCTTATCAGTGGATGGCTAAAATTGTCCAATGTTCACAATAAATTATTTGGTTATACAGATTTAATACTGCCCTCTCCCTAGGCATTCCCTACCTTCCCCTTTTTCTAAAGTAGGTAGGAGATGCAGCTGAACAGGCTGTCTACCTACACACAGTAAGCATAAATAACTTGGTTCCCTGGGACGCGGAGTGGCAGATTCAGAAACCAGGCTTCTATAAGTTTCCAAAGAATGACAGAAACAGCTTAGGGATCCCAGGAAGGTGATCTCATTATTAGAAAATCATAAAATGCTACTCATCAACAACACCCTTTTCCCCCATTTTCTATGTGGGGTCAGAGTGTTGAGTCAACTACCGCCACTTCTCTCAATTCAGTGCCATTCTCCTACCTTCTTGACAGCCATGCGGGACCGACTGCAGTTCTTCTCTCATGCAATCCATCCATCGCTTTGCTGGAGATCCTCATTTCCTCTTGCCTTTTTCCTGTCTGTCTGAAGTGCTCTTGCAGCAGTTTACACAGGCAACGGATTCTTTCCTGGGTAATGGTGGAGCAAGTTCCATGTGTGATGTTTCTTGTGTCCCTAAGGACATTCTGTAGTTAATGGTTACTCCCAGAAGGCATCCTACACCACCAGAAAGAAGAGTGACCATGCTGCAGCTCATTCTTGAAGGCTAACAAAGTTACCAAAAGTCATCTTGCTCTCTTGCCTAGCAGTCAAGTGCTTTCTGGTCACTTGGTTGTTTGCTTATTACAGAAATATTTTGCAGCAATCATTGACTTGTTTTAACTTGTGCTTCTGGTTATTACTATACTGCTCCATTTTGTTTACTTCATTTATTTATGTACCCCGCCTCTGCTCATCCCTAGTTCCCTCCTTTCTTACATTCTTACAACTCTGACTTGTGATCTCCCCACATACACCTAACAAGATTTAAAAACTAGTACCAAAACACCCTTACTAGTGAGGTAGTGGGTGCTCTGTACTACCGCTGTGATCAGCGGAAAGAAATCTGCTCTAATCCACCCTCACAGCCACAAATGCTGTCTAGTTCATACTACCAGTCATAGAAATATCAATCCACCCTTCCTTTAGTCTAACTTAAGATCTGCCTCATGTCTTTCAAACCACCAGCTATTTTTAAAGGCAAAGTTAACTTCTAAAATTACAAAACCTTTTCTGTTATGGGCAATGAGAAGGTGTACTGACAGTATGTAACCTTTCTTAATCTAAAGACAGCAAGCAGCATCAGCCTCAATCCATGGCCTTCTGTTTAGCACAACAAAAGCCACATTGCATCAACAACCCTCTTAAGAATAACACTTGCTCTCATACACAACTGTACCCACCCCAGCCAGTTACTAACTCACTCCTCTAACATCTCACCAATGGCTGACCATTGCAAGCCAATAATTCTTCCCATATTAAGATTCCAGTAATAAACTAAAGATTAATGAAATAGAAAATTTACAGGAAAATCAAGATGCCATGAGGCCTACCAACAGCGGCTGCTGGAAATTCAAAAAATGTTTAAAACCCAGGTAATAATTCCAGCAAGGACAAACCAAAAAAAAAATTACTAGTCAAGCAGCTTGGCGGCCAACCACAATGTTCTAGTGTTCCATAAAGTAAATCCAAACGATGTTTAATACTTTACATCCAACTTTCTAACAGTAAATAATTTAAATAACTCTCCAAAATGGTAGTCACATGATCCTTAAGAAACCTTGGTCACGTGGTCATTAAAAAAAAACTTTCCTTCGAGCATTTAGAGTGACAAGCAACCAATACTTGTCAGTGTATTATTACCGAAGTGCAGTGTTATTTTATAATAGCACATTATGTAATAAAATAAATATATGATGACATATTTTAAATTTTTTTTTTTTAAAAAAACATCCTGTTTAACAGATTAAATACAGTAAAATGGTAAGCATGCAAAAAATGTTTAAAAGAACTATTTATGAAGTTTTAAAATTGCAAGCATGTCTCCCCTAAAAGATCAAACATACTAATGTTCTAAACCTTTTAATTTCAATAAACATGAAATAGAGCAATGTTTATTTAAACCAGGTCTGCATAGGACATTACAATTCAGTTGCCAGAATAGTTCACTGGCTTCAAGTCTCAAAGTCCATGCCCTCCCCCAACTATATTTAACCTGTTCTAAAACAAGAAGTTATGTACTCACCATAACGTTCGATGTATGTAGTCCATCTCGCCTCACATTCTTACCCGTGGGTTCTCAAAGTCTCTCATTGGCTGGGCTAAGAGAGTATCCCATGGTGCACTGCTCCATATCCCCAGATCTAGTTTGCTGCAAAAAAAAAAATTGTACTCCATACACACCTCACATCCATATAAACAATAACTAATCAAAGGGACTCTGCAGGTGACAACCTAACCTCCAAATCCTCCAGGCAGGGGGAAGGTGGGAGGGTAAGTAAGAGTGTGAGGCGAGATGGATTACATACATCGAACATTATGTTGAGTACATATCTTCTTGATGTTATGTAGTCCTATCTCGCTTACATTCTTACCCGTGGGACAGCATCCCTAGCACCTACATCCTGGGTGGCTCATAGGAAAATACTCCTGAGAACTGTGGAGCCAAAGGAAGATCTGCCCCTGGAGACCACGTCCAATTTGCAATGAGAAACAAAGGTGTGAGGAGAAGCCCAAGTAGCTGCAGCACATATATCATCCATTGACAATCTAGCTTGATAGGCTGTGGATGTAGAAACAGCCCGCGTAGAATGTGCCTCGACTGGAAATGGCAAATTTTTACCTCCTGCCTGATAGATGAAAGAGATACAACTGGTTATCCATCTAGACAGCGTGACTTTGGATACCAGAGAACCCAATCGGTTTTCCGAAAAGGAGACAGAGAGTTGGTCAGATTTCCGGATATCTTTTGTCCAGTGTAGATAGAAGCGTAACTGTCTATGTACATCCAATTGGTGAAATCTAAATTCTGCCTTCTTAGAAAAGTGGGGGAAGAACATAGGCAGTTCAATGGACTGATTCATGTTAGACACGGAAGCCACTTCAGGAAGGAATGAGGGGTTAGTCTAAGAGAGACCCTATCTTTATGGAAGATTAAATATGGGGGTTTGATGGAGAGGGCTTGAATTTCCGAGACCCATTTTGCTGAAGTGATTGCTGTTAAGAATGCTGTTTTCCATGTCAAGAATTTTAATTCAAAGGTAGCTGCAGGTTCAAATGGTGGTAGAGTAAGGGCTTGAAGAACAAAATTGAGATCCCAGGGCATGACAGGTTCGGACACTGGGGGACGAAGCAACAGAGTACCTTTAAGGAATGCTTTGCATAGTCTGTGTGCCATGAGACTAGGTTCATTCGCTACGTGAAAATTAGATATCACCGCAAGCTGAACTTTGATGGTGGCTGATGCGGACCCCTGATAGAACAGCATAGACAAGAACTCCAGAACTGAATCTATTGGAGCTGTGTAAGGATCAATGCCTCTAGTATGAGCCCAGATAGAGAACCTTTTCCATTTTCTAGAATAAATCTTTCTAGTGGATGGCTTATGAGAGGACGATAATATATGGACCACTTCCGGTGAAAAATTATGACGTTTGACTAGCGATGGAAGTGGAGTAGCCAGGCTGTCAACCGGAGTGTCCTCAGAGAGGGGTGGAACTGTCCCGACATGTGTGTCAGTAAATCTGGTAGAGGGTCCAGAATCCAAGGAGTGTCCACAATGTATGGTTGAAGAAAGGGGAACCATACTTGACGAGGCCAGTGTGGGGCAATCAGAATCATTCTGCTTCCCAAGGATTGCGCTTTCTGAATCACCCTTGAGAGGAGGGGAAACGGAGGGAAAGCATAAAGCAGACCGGAGGGCCAATCGTGAACCAGAGTGTCCCTGGGTGATTCCCCCTGTGGGGGGATCAGCGTGAAGTAGTTGCTGCATTTCGCATTGAGAGGGGTGGCAAAAAGGTCGCAGCAAGGCTGACCCCATCTGCTGAAGATTCGCTCTGCAACCAGGCGATTCAGGGACCACTCGTAAGGCATAAGTATCGCTCTGCTTAGCCTGTCCGCTATTACGTTGGACTTCCCCGGAATGTGCGTTGCCACCAGAAACCGTTGGGAAGCTATTGCCCAATGCCACACTCGCATAGCCTCTCTGCATAGAGGATAAGACCGGGTTCCCCCTTGCTTGTTGAGATACCACACTACTGACATGTTGTCTGAGTGTATCGCAATAGTCCCTAGAGGAAGAACTTCTTGAAGTGCCTGCAATGCAAGAAGCACTGCTCTCATCTCCAGGACGTTTATATGCAAATGTATCTCGTGTTCCTGCCATGTGCCTTGGACTGTCCTGCCGAGATAATGCCCCCCCACCCCATCTGGGAGGCGTCCGTGGTCACAGTGGCAACAGGGATGGGAGGAACGAAGGGCTTTCCCCCATTCAAATTGTTGGTGCACAGCCACCAACGGAGGTCCTGCTTGCACCTGTCTGTGAGTAAGATGGGATGAGATAGTGGGAGTCTTTGGAGACCATTGGACAAAGAGGAGCCATTGAAGAAGTCTCATGTGTAATCTCGCTAGAGGGACCAACATGATAGTTGCCGCCATGGTCCCCTAGAAGTTGTAGAACCAGTCTTGCCTTTGATTGTCTCAGGGGCATCAGCATGTGTATTTGTTGTTGTAATACTGTGATCCTTTCTTGTGGTAAGAATGCTCGCATTTGAATGGTGTCCAACTCCGCTCCTATAAAGGTGACACACTGTGAGGGCAATAAGGCAGATTTTTCCCAGTTTATTGTTATGCCCAACTGGTGACATAGACTGATGGTAGTGTCCCTGGACTGAACTAGTTGATGCCTGGTGGGGGCGGTATGGAGCCAGTCATCCAGGTACGGAAACACCTGGAATCCCTGACGCCTCAAGTGAGCCATCACCACTGCCATACATTTGGTGAACACCCTGGGGGCTGTGGTGAGACCAAAGGGCAGGGCTCGAAACTGGAAGTGACTGGCTCCCAGGCGGAAGCGTAGGTGACTCCTGGATGCTCTGTCCATTTTGACATGGTAGTAAGCATCCTTGAGATCGATGGAGCACATCCATACCTCCTCTCCCAACAATGGGAGAATCGATTGTAGTGTGACCATATGGAACTTGGACTTGCATACATAATTGTTGAGTTGACTGAGATCTAGTATGGGTCTCAGGTCCCCTGTTCTTTTCGGCACCAAAAAGAATCTTGAGTAAGTCCCTAATCCGATTTGGTCTGAGGGGACTCGTTGGATGGCTCCTTTTTCTAGCAGCTGAGAGATCTCTGAGGCTGCTTGATCCCTTTGACTGGGTGGAACGTCTGGAATTTTTCTGATTGGCGGGGGTACTGAAGAGAATGGGATGAGGTAACCTCCGGAAATTATCCTTAGTACCCATCGGTCCTGGGTAATGCTCTCCCAGGCTTCCGGATATAAGGAAATTCGACCCCCCGACTAGCTCCGGATAAGCGCAGTCGGGCACACCCTCAGGAATGAGAGTACGGAGAACCACGGAAGGAGTCGCGGTCTCTGGAATTGCGGGGGCCCCCTCTGCCTCTGGGGTGACGTCTCCCTGAGTAACCCCCCCTCCCCCTCCCCTGCCTCTGGAGGGGGGTTCACCTTGTGTGGCAGGAAAAAACCTCTGTGATTTCTTGAACCACATCCCCCCCGCTGGGCCTTGGGATAAGGCCTGGAAGGAAGGGAAAAATGGACCCCTACGGCAGACAGGGTCTTTCCCTCTTGCTCGCACCTGGTGAGGGTGTCTTTCACTTTGGTCCCAAACAAGGAGGAACGATCAAATGGGGCGTCAGTGAAGGAAGACTTGGAAGGCCTCCGCAAAGTGACACAGGTGCAGCCAGGCTTGCCTTCTAAGGGCGACCCCTGAGCTTGCTGCCCTACTTGCTCCCTCGGCTGTATACAAAGTGAGCCGCATGGACAAGTTAGCGATGGAGTTGAGGGTAGAAACCTGTGCGTTGACCGTCTGGGCCACCGCCTCAGGTATGTTACCCGCAAGAGTATCTCCCGACTCTTTGAGGAGATCTCTCTGGAGCCGAGTGAAGTGAGACAAATAATTCAGTGACCGTAAGGTGAAGGTTGCTGAAGATAGGATACGCTTCCCGTACCGGTCCATGGTCCTAGACTCCTTGTTAGGTGAATGGACCGATGAAGAAGACTCTGCAACTTCCTCCTGGGTGGCTGCCGCCACCACCATGGCATCTACAGGGACTCCTTTTGACAGAAACACTTTGCCCTGGGGTGCGGAGAGGAATTTGTTGGGGCGCCTGGGCACGGGCTCCACAGAATCAGGGTTTTCCCACACCCTTCGACAAATGAGGTCAAGAAGTTCGTCGAAGGGTGGAGACACCCAGGAGACAGTGGGTTGAGCACCAAAAGCCTTAAGGAATACTGACTCCTCCTCGGAAGGAGCTTTGGAAGGCCAGTCTCCTCTTTGTTTCAGTATCTCCAGGATATCGGAGAAGGAAACATCATCAGAGGAAGACTTGGGGGACCCTTCCGATTCCTCGAGGTCAGTATCGAAGGTGAGAGACTCATCCTGGGAGTCTATGTGCTTCCTCTTGCACAATTTCTTTCTAGGAGGCTCCTCAGGCACGGACTCTGGGAGACCCTCAGAAAGTTGGGGACCGCTTGTGGGGGTATCCTTAGGGCCTGGCGCTCTACTGTCCATGGATAGGTGAGTGTCAGAAGCTCTCGCCGGGGTGGTGGGGGACGGAATGACTGACCCAGGTGATGTAGCTGACGAGCTGGCCAGCGTGCTCCGCATGGCCTCAAAGGCAGATCACTCCAGGTCCGAGGACCGACCGGCCTCCGAGGCCACGACCGGGACCGGGGTCCCACGAGCCGATGCACCAAGTAAGAGACTTGGAACCGACAGATGTCCCGAAGTATCCCCTCGGGCCCGACTGAAGAGATCCGAGTCTCGAACCCTGTGGAAGGAACCGACATGGTCGAAGCCGAGGTCGGCACCGGCAGACCCAGAGGGGGCATCAGAGCCGGCGCAGGAACATCACTTGGAGCGGAGCATACCGGCTCTGACGACAAGGATGTACTCGGAGGAGGAATCATCGAAACGGTCATAGGAACTGGCTCCGGAGCCGAGTGGGTCAGAGCCAAGAACAATTTAGCCAACACTGGCGACTGCAGGAGCCTCTGCACCACCCTATCAACATCCAAATCAGAAAGCCTGGAGGATTTGGAGGAGAGTGATGGAGATTGGGATCTCTTGTCAGGTGAACCATGCCTCACACTGGGCGACCGGCTCCGAATGGGTTCAAGAATAATAGGAGCCAATGCCGATTCAGTTAACACTGATGCCTCCTGTGGCCCCAAGGACAGTGGAGCCGAGGAGGTAGAGTCCAAAACAGTAATCTTCTCCGGAGGCTCCGAAGTGGCAGATGGAGCCTGAGACCTTTTCTTAGCCTTGGAAGCTTTAGATTTCGACTGAGGACTAGAAGCCGAGTCTACAGCTTCCTCAAATTATGGTTTTAGAAGTCCCTTTAATATCAATTTATTTTTTCAATCCTGGAGCAGCCTAGGACTGAACGTGTGGCAAAAGCTACACGACTCCTGTAAATGGATGGCTCCAAGGCAGCAAACACACACAGAGTGTCCATCCGTGATGGACATCTTATATCCACATTTGGAACATTTTTTAAAGCCAGAAGGCTTATGCTCCTTCTGATCCTTAGACATTTTATAACTAACGCTAGCGAAACCACCTAGACACAATTTACCAAAAAGGGCGGGAACAACACACAATTTAGAAACACCGGAAAAAACAGTACTTGACACACTCCAAGAACCTCTAACTGAAACGGTTCTTCTAGGGAACACACAGAAAACCCACACAAAGTTTATGTAACAACAGAGGGGAGGACTAGGTCCTCTAACTAAAACGGGCCTAGTCCGCTGGAATAGTTAGGGATACCAAAAACACAACTATCACACTCAAACACAGCGACAGCAACAAAAAATAGCTATGAAAATAGCTTTTGGGTATGAACAATCAAAATTCTCTAAGAGAAATAGCAAAAAGAAGGTACTTAGCCATAGCCAAGCAAGACCACGTCCGAGCTACACAAGCGGCAAACGAGATCTGGGGATACGGAGCAGTGCACCATGGGATACCCTCTTAGCCCAGCCAATGAGAGACTTTGAGCTAGTAAAATCGGCCAAGTCGGAACCAATATTCGGCTCCGAACCCACGGGTAAGAATGTAGGCGAGATAGAACTACATAACATCACTGGATTTAAAGTTATGGGCCTGGGCAGAGAC
Organism: Protopterus annectens; assembly: GCF_019279795.1. Taxonomy (NCBI): domain Eukaryota; kingdom Metazoa; phylum Chordata; order Ceratodontiformes; family Protopteridae; genus Protopterus; species Protopterus annectens. The sequence continues at coordinate 233,387,902 of NC_056741.1, read as the reverse complement.
TAACGTGCTTGGCTAGAGCATTAGTATTTTTGTTCATTTTAATATCATAAATATGTTCATACATCCATTTTTTAGGGTGCACTAGTTTTACCTATACAAAATGAATCACATACTTTGGCAGAGGCCCACATACACAACTCCTTTCGATGCACAATTAAATTTGTCTTTCATTTTAAATTTTTGTCCATTTATTACAAATTCTTCACCTACTAGGACATATCTACAAGTAGCTGCAAAAGCCGCATTTCTTCATGCCTTTTACTACTGGAGAATCAGTGCGTGTTTTAAAGGGTCTCTCCAAAATGTTTTTCATGCTAGATCCTTTTTTGTATACTATAATTGGTCTCTCCCCCAGTTTCTCATATGTGTCGTCAATCTTTCAATATGTTGCACTTTTTTCAAGTACCATATAGTCAAGCCACTTTCGGTGTTAAAGTTGCTTACCATACTAATTCTGTATGGACAAGGAACGTTTTAATTTTTGTGGGTTCCCTATTATTTTCTACACCTTTTAAAGATAGAATATGTTTAAAGTAGTCTGTTTCCCCTCTTATATACCACCTTTTGCATAATCTTGACTACCAGTGTTGTTGGGTAACCCTTTAAAGAACATATTTAATGTAAGTTCACATTCCACCAAGAAATCTTGGTGTCTGGTCAGCATTCTTGCTGCTCTAATAAATTGCTCCTTTATGATGGCCTTCTTTTGTTTTTGTGGACACCCACTTGTAAAATGTAATAATGTATTTTAATAAGTGGGTTTCCTATATATTTTTGATGTAAATGTAAGGCTGTCAGTATATTTCTCTAATAATATATCTAAGTATGGTACAAATGTCTTCTCAGTTTGTTGTGTAAACACCAAAAATTTGGTACTATTGTTAATATATATATATATATATATATATATATATATATATATATATATATACACATACATATAATAAAATCATCTAGTCTAGTTTTAGTATCTTTCCAAACAAAAAACAAACTGTCCAAATATCGGGTGTAGAACCTGTAAGAATTTTTGTATGTATCATTGATTATATATTCCTTCTCAAAATGTGCCATAATTATGTTAGTAACTAATGAACCATAACTTGAGCCCATAGCCACCCCATTGTTTTGACAGAAATGCTCCCTCTTAAAAGTATATAAAATTATTTTTCAGAACAAGTTCAAGTAGTTTCTCAAATAAATTCAGTCTATCTTGTGGGATCTACTTTTCATGTAAAAATTCTGTGAACCATAATATTCCTACCTCATGTGGAAGAACCGTATACAAGTCTTTTACATCCACAGTAACTAAAAAGTCTTTGGTTTCCACTTTGTTCATTTTTTCAAAAACTCCTAAGAGTCCCTGCAAAATTGCTCCTCATTCTTCAATAATGCTTTTAAACTATTGTCTAGAAATTATGCACAGACACTTATCAACCCTCTCCCATCACCACTTGGTCGCACAGGTGGATTTTCAATACTTTTGTAGAAAGTGCAGTTGTGTACCTACCATAAATGTAGATGTTCGAGTGTATTCACTGTTGCAGTCATTACTCTTGGGTTATCCTGCTGGCAGGCTAATCGTAGTCGGCAGGAATTCCAAAGTCTAGGTCCGGCGTCGGTTGCTGTCCCCTCTTCCCTGAAGTCAGTGCACCAGGGGTATAAAAGGTGCAGCCAATGCCATTTTCTTCAGTTTTTCTTGCCCCAGATGTCAGGTGCCCCCAAATTGGAAGGCTGAAAAAAATATGTCAATTAAAATGCATGCACAAAAATAACATGTCCTTCCTCTATAAGCAAATACACCAAATAAGTTGTATAGGAGAGAGAAGTGCAGACAAGTCCCAGCAAAGAAAAGGGGGATGATGGGTGGGTAACCTGGACTGCAACAGTGAATACACTCGAACATCTACATTTATGGTAGGTACACAACTGTACTATGTTCATCGTGTTTCACTGTTGCAGCCATTACTCTTGGGTTGAATCCCAAAGCTGAGGAAGGGTGGCTGGGCTAAATAGGATTAGGAGAGGCTATGAGGCCCTGCAGAACTGCAGTGGCAAAGCCTGCTCTGGACTTAGAGTAAAGAGGTAAGTGGTAGTGCTTTGTGAAGGTGTGCACTGAACTCAGTTGCAGCCTCTAAGATATCTTTGGTTGGTACTCCTCTGAGGAAGGCTGCTGAAGTGGCTGCTGCTCTGGTGGAATGAGGCCTAATGCCCTTAGGCACTGATTTGCCAAGTTGAAGACGGCAGAAATGGATGCAATGGCCTATTCATTTAGAAATAGTTTGTTTTGAGATAGCCTTTCCTTGTGATCCTGCAGCATATGACACTAAAAGTTGCTCAGTCTTTCTGAAAGCTTTAGTTCTGTCCAAGTAGAATCGTAACTGCCTGTGTATGAGCAGAGAATGCAGAATTTTCTCACCCTTTTTCTGTGGATTAGGATAAAAGGTGGGCAAGTGAATGGTTTTGGTTGAGGGCCACACTGGACACCAGCTTAGGCATAAATGTAGGGTTTGTCCTCAGAGAAACCCTGTCTGGATGAAAAATGATGAAAGGTTCCACAGCCATGAGTGCTTGTAACTCCGAGACGCGCCTTGCAGAGGTTATTGCTAGGAGCAGAGCTGTTTTCCAGGATAAGAATTTTATATCTGCTGTTGATGCTGGCTCGAAAGGAGGCAGTGTGAGTTTTTCCAAAACATAATTGAGGTCCCAGGTCGGAATTGGTGCTCTCCTTGGAGGCCTAATGTTTTTGGCCCCTCTGAGGTACTGCCTTATTAAAGGATGAGAAAAGATAGGTGGTTCCGTATTGTAGTGGGCTGAAATGGCAGAGGCATGAATCTTAATAGATGAGAAAGAAAGGCCTTTGTTTAGCATCTCAGTTAGGTATTGTAAAATCTGAGGGATATTTGGTACACAAGTGTCAATGCCTTGTTCCTGGTTCCAAGCACAGAATCTCTTCCATTTTTCTGCATAAGATTTTCTGGGACTGGGCCTCCTGGCCTCCAAGATAACATCCATAACAGCTTTTGAAAGAGGAGTGTTCTGAATGGCTACATTATCCGCCATGCAGCCAGATTTAAGGTCCTGAGTTGGCTGTGCAGGATCTGATTGTTTTGTTGTGTCAGCAAGTGAGAAGTTTGAGGCAGTATCTATGCTGGATCTTGAGACAAGCTCTTTAGGATTGGGTACCAGTGCTGGCGTGGCCAATCTGGTGAAATCAGTATCATGTTTGGCTTCTCTTGTCTGACCTTTAGGAGTACCCTGGGAAGGAGAGGCAGTGGGGGAAAAGCATATACTGTTAGACTTTTCCAGCTGAAGGACAGGACGTCCACTTTCCATGCTTGCTTGTGATAAATCCTTGTGCAAAATCTCTGCAATTGGAAGTTGTGAGGGGAGGCAAATAGATCTATGTCTGGGCATCCCCATTTCCTTATTGTCATGCTGAAGACTTGTGGATCCAGTTTCCATTCGTGGGGATCCATGAGGTTTCTGCTTAGTTCGTCTGCCAGAGTATTTGTTTTTCCTGGCAGGAATTGTGCTTGCAGGTGAACTTGAAATGCCAATGCTTTGTCCCATAAGGTCATTGCTTGTCTGCAGAGGGGGTAGGAATATGTACCTCCCTGCTTGTTTATGTACCACATAACCGTAGTGTTGTCTGTATTTGTCAGTAATTGTCCTGGATGAAGTAGGTCCTTGAAAGCTGTAAGGGCATTTTGAACAGCTAGCATCTCTTTTTGATTGATGTAAAGATGCTTCTGGTTTGCAGGCCATGTGCCCTGAATACATTTTCCTGCCATATGGGCTCCCCAGGCATAATCTGATGCATCCGTTGTCAGTGTCTGTCTGTCTGTGGGTAAACTGAATGGCAGACCCTTCTTGTGGTGACAGGCTTCTGCCCACCATCGAAACTCCTGTTGCAGGCAGGGGATGAGTGCAATCACTGTCTCCAGGCTGTGGCAATGCTGAGTCCAAACATTTTTTAGATACCATTGTAGTTTCCTCATATGCAGTCTGGCATATGGAATTAGTAGAATGCAGGATGCCATGAAACCCAAGGCCTGCAGGATTTTCCTTGCAGATAAGTGGGTTTTTGTTGCCAAATTCTTGAAGTAAGTAGTCAGTTGCTTTTGTTTGTCTGGCGTGAGATAAGCCATCTGGGCAGTTGTATTTAGGCTTGCACCCAGGAATATTATCTCTTGAGAGGGCACTAGTTATGATTTATTTTCGTTTACTGTGTACCCTAGGCCAATTAGTAATCTTTTTACAAACGCCAGATGTTTTAGAAGAGTGTCTTTGTTCTCTGCTTGAATTAGGCAGTCGTCCAAGTAGGGATATATTTGAATTCCTTTTTGTCTGCAAAACGCAATTACTAGTGCCAGGCATTTTGTGAAGACCCTGGGTGCAGTAGATAAGCCAAAGGGCAGCGCAGAGAATTGGTAATGCATTGAGCCAGCTATGAATCTGAGGTATCTTCTGCAAGATTGTCTGACTGGTACATGCAGGTATGCCTCTTTTAGGTCCAAAGTTATGATTTCTTGCCCAGCATGGGCAGTAGCTGCTGTAGAGTCAACATCTTGAATTTTGGAACTTCCAGAAATGTATTTAGTATAGACAGGTCCAGTACTGGTCTCCAGGTTTTGTCCTTTCTGGGTACTAGGAAAAGTCTGGAGTAAAATCCTTGCCCCTGCTCTTGTTGTGGTACTTGCTGAATGGCCCTCATGTCCATGAGGGCTGTTATTGTTTTTGTGCCTCTGCCCATTGATTGTGTGGCAGGTCTGGCACACCTTTTGACCTTGGTAGAGTGTGGAAATGGAATCTGTAGCCTTGGGACACTATGTTCAGGACCCATTTGTCTTGGGTAATCCTTTGCCAATTTGATGAAAAAAGTGCTAGTTTTCCCCCTAAGGGGGCTGCCAAAAGAAAAGTGCTTGGATCTGGTAGAGGAAAGTCATTGGGACTGTTTCCTGTAAGGTTGTGATTTGTCTTCTCCGTTTTTGGAGGTAGGAGCACCCCATTGTTTAGGCCTGTATGAGCTTTGGTGCTGACCTCTGCCTCTGGGACGCCTGTATCTGCCTCTTTGTGGTCTGTCTGACACTGGAAAGGACCAATTTTTAGAAGGCCAGTTTCTGCTAAATCTGGGTGGCTGTACCTGTAAGAAATCCTTGACTGACTGCATGGATTTTGCTTTATCCTCCATTTTTTCAACACCTCTTCTGCTTTAGTACCAAACAAAGTATCATGCTGTAATGGTGGATCTAATAATTTTGCTTTAACATGATCAGGCAGATTTTGTTCCTTTAACCAAGCATGCCTTCTAATAACAGAACCTGTAACAGCAGCCCTGAAGGAGGCCTCCAGTGAATCATAACCACATTGCAAAGCATGCTTTCCCACTTGTTCAGCTGCATGCAATAATTCCTGCAATTCCTTGTTCTCTGAACATTCAGTATTTATCAACATTTTCTGTTTAAGCAGTGACATTAAATATTGCTGATATTTAAGCATATGAAACTGACAATTTAAGGCCCTTACAGCCAGGGTAGCAGAAGTGTATACTTTTTTCCCCCATCTGTCTAGAGCCCTGGAATCCCTATCAGAGGGGACAGGGTTTTTTGCAGTGGAAGCTTTAACCCCCTTGGGACCTTGAGAAATAGTTTCTGGGTCAGCAGCGGGGTTTTTATACAGGAATTTATGAGAATCCGGGACCTGTAGTATCTGTCTGGCTTAGCAGGTGCAGGGGGTAGAGAGTTTGGGGACAGGCCGGACTCTGAGAATACATCGTCCACAATGTCTAGAACAGGTGGCATAGCAAGGGGTCTGTGCTGAGGAAGTAGCAGAAAGTCTCTGAGCCTTTTCTTAGATTCAGAATAATCTTGGCCCTGCCATTGGAAATGTTCCCTCATGGTATGCAGGTTTTCCCCAAAAGAATAATCCTCAGGAGGAGAGGCTGAAGGAATGGATTCTTCAGCATCAGAATCCTCATAGGGAAGCATGGAGTAATCTTGTTCAGAGGAGGAATCAGAGGAAATAGAAACCTGATCAGAAGAATCATACTCAGTCTCTTGCCTAGGCCTCTTATCAGGAGGGGGATGGGAACCCCTGATCAAAGTAATTAGGTCTTCGGCCATTTTGAGCATCTGTTTTTTAGGCATGGTAGTCTGAGTAGGAGAATGCTGTACTTGTTTCTTTGTCTTTAATGCTGCTTTAGTCTTTGTCTTTGAAGCGGAGGATGGCTTTATATATATAGTTGTGTAGGTCTGAAGACACCCAGGGAAGCCGATGCCTGCTCAGCGGCTCCGGACCCATCTGAGGGAATGATTTTCCGAGTGTCCAATACCTTGAGTATCCAGAGGCCCAATTGGCTCCACGTGGGAGTCGGAAGCGGCCTGTGGCTCTGAGATAGCGGGCGCCAGGGGCTGTGAAACGCCTCACTGAGAACCGGCGAACCAGCGACTAGCCTAGAAGAGGCCTCGTCGTCGGTTTTGGACCTCGGATGCCTGTCCTTTTCCTTGTCCTTGCGTTTTTTGTAAAATGAGGTTGTCAGCTGATCCGATGGCATTATATAGTTAAATCTTCGGCCAAAGTAATGAAATGCAAAATCAGACCGATGCTTGATAGTGTGTTGGTTAAATCTAGCACAAAACCGACAACTAGCAACGTTGTGATCAGGGCCTAGGCAAGGAATACAGTAAGAGTGAAAATCCTTATGAGGTATTTGCTTCCCACAAGAAATACAATTGTTAACTTTTTCTGACATCGGACTGGAGCAAGAAAAAAGTTTCCCCAATGGGGTACTTAGCTTTAATGAAGACTTCGGATCTGAAATTCTGATTTGAAAATCTCAGGAGTCGGCCGACCGGCACTTGGGAACTGCTTTTGCTTCGGGCACCGCGCGGCAAAAAAGATTGAAGAAAATGGCGTCGGCTGCATCTTTTATACCCCTGGCACACTGACGTCAGGGAAGAGGCGACAGCAACTGATGCTGGACCTAGACTTTGGAATTCCGGCCGACTAGGGGTAGCCTGCCAGCAGGATAACCCAAGAGTAATGACTGCAACAGTGAAAGACGATGAACATCCTAGGGATCCCAAAAATAGTTGGAGTGATGGGAGAAGGTATGTTAGAGTAGTTATATTCATCAACTGATAGCCGGGATCTATAAACATATCCTTAATCTGCACCCTAATTTTCTGGTAAGCCTGGGTTAGATCATTTAAGGAAACATGTTGGCATGCTCCATTCATCAAAATGTCTAACATTGTTGCATTATATTCCTTCATGTCTATAATCAGCATCCCCCCCCCCCCCGTCTGCTTTCATAATACGTACTCCCAGACTTTTTAACATAACAGACAATTTTAACAATGGTTCTTACAGAAATAATGACCTAGAAAGACATGATCAACTGGTAAAAATTATAATCTCCACTGGTGACTAAGGTATATAATTTTACATCAGTGGAAATTGCCACTATCAATGCAAATTTGCTTGCAAAGGGCATGTCTTTTGTGCCCTCAAGGAAAGCCAGCTTAGCTAATGTCTTAATGGACATACAAAAAAATACCAGGAAAATTAAATTTTAAACTTATGTTTAATGAACTAACCCCAGTTATGAATGATTTTAAAATTTCTAGTACTTTTTAACCCTCCACTCCTCCCAGAGTTACAAATGTATGAACAAATATGTAAGATTGACCATAGAAGTTTATTAAATAGAAGAAATGGCTCTAGTGTACAAAACATCTCAAGTTACGAAACAGAGAAACTAGAAACCTTAAAAAGTCTGGGACTACTTGAACTTGTTTTGAAAAATAATTTTATATACTTTGAGGGGGAGCATTTCCATCAAAAAATGGGGTGGCTATAAGCTCGAACTGTGGTTCATTGGTTACTAACATAATTATGGCACATTGGGAGAAGGGATACATAACCAATGGTGCATACAGAAATTCTTACAGTCTATACCAGATAGTTGGATAATTTGTTTTTTGTTTGGAAAGATACTAAAACTAGATCAGATGATTTTATTATATATATTAACAATATTACCAACTTTCTGGTGTTTACACAACAAACCGCCTGATTCTAAAATATTTTTGAATCTAAACCTTTAAAAATTGCACCAAAAGAGGGAATACCCTGGTAGAATGAGCTTTGATTTGGCATGGAAGGAATATGCCATGAAAAGAATAACAAAAGGGATCACAAGGGATAAGAAACTAAGAGTAATGCTACTCAACGCCAGAAGTCTAAACCTCAAGATGCACGCACTCGAAACTCTCCTTAGCATGGAGAACATCGATATCTGTGCAGTAACAGAAACCTGGTTCAGGGCTCCCGAGAGCACCCCAGCACTACCAGGTTATACCTCATACCATGCTTTTCGGCCCCAAAACTTGGACCGAACCACAAAAGGAGGGGGAGTATCGATATTCATCAAAGATACCCACACCTCCAGGTTGGTGGCAAAGCACGAAGCATCAGAGACTATCCATGTGCAACTAACAGTGGGTAAAACTGCCTTCCAGTTTATAGCCTGCTACAGACCACCCTCCCAAACCCAGGAACCCCACTCGGCCTTCCTGAGAACACTGGAAAATATGAAGGTCTCACCAAACACCATTATATTGGGCGACTTCAACTACCCAAACATAGACTGGGAGCATTACTCTAGCTCCAACACCCTAGCCCAAAGGTTCCTAGAATTTATAAACTCAAATGCTATGGAACAACTTGTTACCACTCCCACAAGAGGGGAAAACATACTGGACCTGATCATCACCAACATGGGGACTCTATGCTCCAGACCAGAAGTGTATCCCTCACTGGTAAGATCAGACCATAAACTAATCTCACTGGATATTCACATCCCGACCCCACCCCCTGCCCAGAAAACCACAGTGAAAAACTTCTCTAAAGCAAATTTTGCACTCCTCAAAACTGAGGTGGAATCCTTCAAACCCCCGGGCCTGTGGAAAATACAGCCCAGACCGCAGAATCCTTTATAAACGCATTCTATGAACACCTTCAGGAATGCATGGATCATGCGATCCCAAATAAAACCAAGACCCAATCCTCCAAAGGCAGACGTCCTGTCTGGTGGACCCCAGCCATAAACAAACTATACAATAGAAGGAGGAAGCTACTAAATGATAAAGCAAAATCCCAAAAAGGGAAGGCATCACTGATCAGTATTAGCAAAAACTACGGGCACACATAAAATTGTCTAAGGCCAGCTTTGAGAGAAAAATTGCACAGGACACGAAGGATAATCACAAGGCTTTCTTTAGTTATGTTAGGAACCTGGGTGGTAATTCCCAGATATGCTCAGAATTAGTCCAGAATGACAAAAAATACACCGAACCCACAGACATTGCCAACATCCTAGCTGACAGGTTCAGCGCAAACTCCCCCCCCACCAAAAGGGCAAATATCTATCCCAGCAGAGTGCTGCCCCCCTGACATCTCAGATGCTCAGGTAAGAGCCGCCCTCTCCAAAGCAAAAAACACAGCATCAATGGGACCAGATGGTGTCCCGGGCTGCGTCCTACATGAACTCAAAGAAGAGCTAAACCCAAACATAAAACTACTGTTCAATCTCAGCCTTACTACAGGATATGTGCCCAAAGAGTGGCGTACAGCAACAGTGGTCCCTCTCCATAAAGGTGGTGCCTCAACGGATCCTGGAAACTATCGCCCCATAAGCCTGACTAGCTTGGTCTGCAAAGCTATGGAAAGGATCATCATGGACCTCATAAATAAAGATATTGGGGACCTACAAACACTGGATCCTACCCAGTTCGGCTTTGTTAAGGGCAGATCCTGCCTCTTAAACCTGGTTGATTTCTTTGAAACAGTCACCAAGGCCATTGACGAGGGAAGGTGGTCCACACAGCCTACCTGGACCTCGCAAAAGCCTTCGATACAATACCCCACTCGGGCATTATAGATAAGCTCACCAGCTTAAATATAAACCCCTATGTCACTAGATGGATTGCAAACTGGCTCAAGGACAGAACCCACATGGTTAGAATTGCTGGAGCCATGTCAGACTCCAAACCAGTTACAAGTGGTGTCCCACAAGGCTCAGTCCTGGGACCTCTCTTGTTCGGTATATATTTCTCGGAGGTACAGGCCAACACGGAAGGACTGTGGCTGACCAAGTTTGCAGATGACTGCAAACTGGGTGCCATAATCGACTCTCCAGCCGACACAAGCATCCTCCAAAAGGGCCTCATAGAAACAGACAACTGGTGCCAGAGCCATGGCCTCAAGCTAAATGCCAAAAGTGTATAGTCATCCCTTTGGCAAAACAAAGTGCCCACAAATTACCACATAGGTGGAAATCCATTAAGTACAGAAGAAGTAATTAGGGACCTGGGGACCCAAGTTGATAGCAATCTCTCATTTGACAACCACGTGGCCAAAGTGGTTAGAAAAACATTTTATATAGCCCACCTAATCATGAAGGGATTCACATCTAGATCAGGGAGGTCATCGTGCCTCTTTACTCATCCCTCATCAGGCCCATAATTGAGTACAATGCCCTTTGGGATGTACCTTACCAGACACCTGCAGCAACTGGAAAGACCCCAAAAGTACCTCACCAAGAGGATCAAAGGGCTCAAACAGATGCCATATGCTGCCCGGTTAAAGAAACTCCAGCTCTACTCAGTGGCATACCGCCTGTTCAGAGGAGATCTGTGCCTGACGTATAAAGCCATGTCCAACCCGAATTAATGGACATGCTGCACCTCAGAAAATCCAAATCCCATCGAGCTACGCTCGAGAGACTTGAACCTCAGCACTGAAATAAATAGGACATGCTGGAGGGACAGATTCATAACCCAGAGGCTCCCTTCACTCTGGAATAAAATCCCAGTCCAGGTTAGGCAGAGTCCCTCATTGACTCTCTTCAAGAGGAATCTTGATGAGTGGATGGGAGATCGTAGGTTTACCCCGGGTATCACTTCTGTGTCACTGTTAGATAGAGGCACAGTATACTAACCTCAAAAAAGGGCACAGCAAAATAAATTTAAAATGGGTGGCGAAAGCCAAACACATTCTGGCTAGGCTTATAAATGCCCTAGGGCAGATAGCCTAGTATGAACCTATGAACCTATAAAAGGAGACCACCAAGGAGAGCCACCAGGAGACCATCTTGATGGAGACAAAGCAGCACATCTTTTTACCCTGACAAGAGATGAACAGCTAATTAGATTTTCCAATAGTCTTACTTTTGTAGACAGAATCTAAGAAGTCTATGACTGTCCTGTGTTTTTAGGATTGGGAAAGAAAGTATGCACGTTAATAAACCTGTTCAAGGACATTTCATTGACAGCCATAGCATAAAAAGGGTTAGTCCTCAAACAGCTTATTCTTGTGAAAAAACAGAAAGGTAGGTGAAGCCATAAGGGTTTCTAGCTCAGACTCTCTTAGCTGAAGTAAGGGCTACCGCCAAATGTTTTCAATGTACAGAATTTTATACCGATGGAAGAGGCTGGTTCAAAAAGGAGAAACAGTTAAGTTCTCTCAGACATAATTCAGTTCCGAAGGAGGTGGCATAGGTTTTCTTGGTGGCCCAATATAAAGGTCTCCTTTTACAATCTGAACTGAAAACACACAGAAAGAGTTGGATCTACTGGTAAACAGGCAGACAGCACAAGAAGCTGTTAGTAATTGGTTGTTTGGGACCATTCCTAGCTCTTTTGTAGTTCACTGCTTAAAATCCGCCTTTGCACGGTCGTGCGCATAGCCGGTTAAACAAGGTTAAACTTTTTCTGGCTCCGCCAAGTCTGCTCTTCAATTTTTCCCTTAGAACTGTTCTACTTGCAATCTAAACAGCCTGTACTCTATCTGAAAAGCTCAGCACTTGCTCCTAAAGCATTTTGTATACAGGTAAAGCACTCTTAAACAAACGAAAAGTACTTCATTCACCTAAATTCTGTTGAGTACCCATTTCCCTATAGGTCCTTTCTGACTCAGTTACACAGCAATCTTTTTCACTATTTCTAGCATGTCGAAGGGTCAGTTGCTAGCGTCCTCTCCTGTTCAGCTGGTGAATCTAGAATCTTGAGGCAATGTTACAATTGCCTCATGTACACAGACAACCCTCTCCTCCTCCCAACAAATACAAATATATGCGAGAGATGCAACTATATAGCCAAACTGGAGGCTGAGCTCTCTCAATTCAGTACTGGCAAGACCAGTCAGGAGGAGAAGGTAACCACGCACACCACAAACCCAGTCTCACATAGAACTATCACAACTGCAAACCAAACACATAAACACACAAAACATACTCGGAGGCGCTGATTAAAAATCTACCAAAACAACAGAGGCCTCCAAAGCAGACACCCAAGCAACCACCAACTCAAGACATAGCAAATGCAACACATAGTTCACAAAGTCAGTGTGCTAAACAGTCACAGCCCTTAAGGCCAAACAACATGCCAGACACACTTGTAATAGGTGACTCCATAGTCAGGCACACTGACGCCCGCTCACCAGACTGAACAAGGAGAGGGTCACAGTAAGCTGCCTGTCGGGAGCTAGAATCCGCCACATAACACAAGCACTCAGGTCACTCCACAGCAAGTACAAATATGACTCAGTCATTGTACATGCAGGTGTAAACGACCTGAGACGCACTCCCTGGACTACATGAAAAGAGACATAGAGGAGCTCTCTGATTATGTAGCCCAGGCCGGTATGACCCTGACCCTGAGCAGCATCTTACCCTCACCAAGAATGATGCCACAGTACAAAGACAAAATGATCAGTTTTAACAATTGGCTTAATTACTGGTGTCATTCTAAGGAGATCCAGTGTCTGTCTGCTTGGGATGACATGCTTGACAAGCCACGCTGCTTCGCAAGGGATGGTTTGCACCTGTCACCCCTGGGCTTCCGGATATTGGCCAAGGCTCTTGCCACCCCAATAGTGCCTTTTTTAGGCAAGGCTCAAATGACAAACCTACCTCCCTAGAAAACACAAGTGGAAAAAAACTAAGGGTAATGCTGCTCAATGCCAGAAGTCTAAACCTCAAGATGCACGCCCTCGAAGCCCTTCTCAGTAAGGAGAACATCGATGTCTGTGCAGTGACTGAAACCTGGTTCAAGGCTCCTGAGAGCACCCCAGCACTATCAGGTTTTACCTCATATCATGCTTTCCGGCCCCAAAACTTGGACAGAACCACAAAAGGAGGGGAGTATCCATTTTCATCAAAGATACCCACACCTCCAGGTTAGTGGCAACGCACGAAGCATCGGAGACTATCCAGGTGCAACTAACCATAGGCAAAACCGCCTTACAGTTTGTAGCATGCTACAGACCACCCTCTCAAACTCAGGAACCCCACACAGCCTTCCTGAAGACACTGGAGAGTATGAATGTCTCTCCAAATACCATCATTTTGGGAGACTTCAACTACCCAAACATAGACTGGGAACATTACTCAAGCCCAAACACTCTAGCCCAAAGGTTCTTAGAATTCATAAACTCAAATGCAATGGAACAACTAGTCACCATTCCCACAAGAGGAGACAATATACTAGACCTGATCATCACAAACATGGGGACAAAATGCTCCACACCGGAAGTACATCCCTCTTTGGTAAGATCAGAGCATAAATTAATCTCACTGGAAATCCACATCCCGCCCCCACCCCCTGCACAAAAGACCACAGTGAAGAACTTCTCAAAAGCAAACTTCACACTTCTTAAGACTGAAGTAGTATCTTTCAAGGCCCCTGGGCCAGTGGAAACCACAACCAACACTGCTGAATCCCTTGCAAATGCCTTCTATGGGCACCTTCAAGAATGCATGGATCATGCAATCCCAAATAAAACCAAGACCCATTCCCCCAAAGGCAGGCGACGGGTCTGGTGGACCCCAGCCATAAACAAACTTTACAACAGAAGGAGGAAGCTACTACATGACAGAGCAAAATCCCTAAAAGGAAAGGCATCTCTTATCAGTACTAGCAAAAAACTACGATCACTCATAAAATCATCCAAGGCCAACTTTGAGAGAAAAATCGCAAATGACACAAAAGACAATCACAAGGCCTTCTTTAGCTATGTTAGAAACCTGGGTGGAAACTCCCAGATATGCTCAGAGTTAGTCCAAAATGACACAAAATACACTGAACCCACTGACATTGCCAACATTCTGGCAGACAGGTTCAGTGCGAATTTCTCCTCCCCCTCCCCCCCAAAAGGAGAAATAACTATCCCAGCAGAGTGTAGCCTCCCTAACATCTCAGATGCCCAGGTGAGAGCCGCCCTCTCTAAAGCTAAAAACACAGCATCAATGGGACCGGATGGTGTCCCGGGCTGTGTGCTACATGAACTCCAAGAGGAACTAAACCCACACATAAGGCTGCTGTTTAATCTTAGCCTTACCACAGGATACACCCAAAGAGTGGCGTGACGGCAACAGTGTTCCCACTTCACAAAGGCGGTGCTTCTACGGACCCTGGAAATTACCGCCCCATAAGCCTGACGAGCCTGGTCTGCAAAGCTATGGAGAGGATCATTATGGAACTCATAAACAAAGACATTGGGGACCTACAGACATTGGATCCTACCCAATTTGGCTTTGTCAAGGGCAGATCCTGCCTTCTGAACTTGGTCGACTTTTTTGAAACAGTCACTAAGGCCATTGATGAGGGTAAGGCAGTTCACACAGCCTACCTTGACCTTGCAAAAGCCTTTGACACAATACCCCACTCGGGCATCATAGACAAACTCACCAGCTTAAATGTAAACCCATATGTCACAAGATGGGTTGCAAACTGGCTCAAGGACAGAACCCACAGGGTCAGAGTTGCTGGAGCTATGTCAGACTCTAAGCCAGTCACAAGCGGTGTCCCACAGGGCTTAGTCCTGGGACCGCTCTTGTTCGGCATTTATTTTTCCGAGGTACAGGCAAACATAGGAGGATTGTGGCTGACAAAGTTCGCAGATGACTGCAAACTGGGCGCCATAATTGATACTCCAGCGGACACAAACATCCTTCAGAGAGGCCTCATAGAAACTGATAATTGGTGCCAGAGCCATGGCCTTAAGCTAAACGCCAAAAAATGTATAGTCATACCCTTTGGGAAAAACAAGGTACCGACAAATTACCACATAGGCGGTAATCCATTGGCACGGAAGAGGTAATCAGGGACCTAGGGACCCAGGTTGACAGTAACCTCTCATTTGACACTCACATTGCCAAAGTGGTTAGGAAGACCTTCTATATTGCCCACCTTATCATGAAGGGTTTCACATCTAGATCAAGAGAGGTCATTGTGCCCCTGTACTCTTCTCTTATCAGTCCAATGATTGAGTACAATGCCCCATTTGGGATGTATCTCACCCGACACCTGCAGCAGTTGGAAAGACCCCAAAAGTTCCTCACCAAGAGGATAAAGGGTCTTAAACATATGTCATATGCTGCCCGACTGAAAAAACTCCAGCTCTATTCAGTCACATACCGCCTTACTCAGAGGTGATCTGTGCCTGACGTACAAGGCCATGTCCAATCCTGAATTAATGGACATGCTCCACCTCAGAAAATCCAAATCCATCAGAGCCACGAGAACAAGTGACTTAAACCTCAACACAGAAATAAATAGAACGTGCTGGAGGGACAGATTCATAACCCAGAGGCTCCCTACACTCTGGAACAGAATCCCAGTCCATGTAAGGCAGAGCCCCTCACTGACTCTATTCAAGAGAAATCTCGACGAGTGGATGGGAGATCGTAGGTTTACCCCGGGGGTCATCTCTTTGTCACTACTAGACAGAGGCATAGTAAACTAAACCCTAAAAGGGCGTAGTATTCTCATCCTAAGGGGTGGTGTAAGCCACATACACTCTGGCTAGGCTTATAAATGCCCTAGGGCAGATAGCCTAGTATGAACCTATGAACCTATGAACATGGATGGCAAATGAGCTTTAATACAGATATACCACTCCTGTATTGAGCAGCTCACACAGATAGGAAAGAATAACAGGAACAGCCAGATAACAGCCATGTTTTTTTTCTGTTTTTTTTTCTACTAAATAGAAATGTTTTCCATTTGGAAATATAAGATTTTCTTGTTGCAGGTTTTCCAGCCTCCTGTAATACCTGAAGCACATTCTCTGAAAATGGATTCCTAAATGGTATCGAAATCCTGCAATCCAAACTGTTAGATTAAAGGTTTGTATGTTTAGATAAATGGGAGTGCCTTTCTACTATGTGAGCAAATCCATCCTATGGGATTGCCCTTGGCCAGATGTAAAAAAAAAAAAGAAGTGAGAACCAATACTGTCTGGGCTAAATGGTGGTCACAAACAGTATCTTCAGGCTGTTCTTTTTGATTTTGTGAAGATCCTCTGGAATCAGATGAAAGGGTGGAAAAACAAAGGATGTTCCATTTTGAACAGACTGACATGGTGTTTTGTTCTCCAAGCCTCTAGGCAAAGAAATCTAGAGCAGAACAGTATCAGCTGCCTGTCAAGAGTGCAGGCAAAAAGATCTATTTCAGGATTTCTCCACTGGTGGATAATCTGAAGGAAGACCTTTTGGTTAGGCAGCCATTTGTGAGGGTATGCCTTTGATCTATGCAGGTAGCAGATCACAGAATTCTCCTCTGAGGAAATATAAAATACCTAAATGAACAGATTGTGCTGTAAAGTTACATCACAGTATGTCACTGCAAGTCTGCAGAGATAAGATTCTGTTCCTCCTTATTTTGGTACCACATTACAGTGGTACTGCAGAATTCTCCTCTGAGGAAATATAAAATACCTAAATGAACATATTGTAAAGTTACATCACAGTATGTCACTGCAAGTCTGCAGAGATAAGATTCTATTCCTCCTTATTTTGGTACCACATTACAGTGGTACTGCCTGAATCCGCAGTGGTGGTGCTGCGGTAGCGCTGTCGCCTCACAGTAAGACGCTGTCCAGTTTGACTCTCAGCTAGAGCATCTTCTGCGTGGAGACACGAGTGAATGGGCATACCTTCGTTGAAGGTTGTGCGTTAGGGCTGGCAACTCAGCACGTAAAAATCAACTGCCAATCATTAGCGGACCGGAGTTCCGCTGTGGCGACCCCTAACTGGGAACAGCCGAAAGACACAACATTACAGTGGTACTGCCTATGAGGATTCAAAGGATTCCTGGAGAGCAGAGATAATGTAGGGATTGCAGAGCCAGGATCAGGTCTTTCATTTCCTTGACATTTGTGTGCTCCTGTCCTCCCTTAACCAAATACCTTTTATGTTCACATAGCATGCACTTCAAGTCACACATGAAGCATCCGTGGAAATTTTCTGCTTGGGAAAGGGAACAAGAAAGGCACTTTTGGAATAATACATATCTGGTTGATCCATCAAAGGAATTTCTTCTTCATGAAGGGCAAGAAATGAATTGGGGAGTTCAGCGGATGGCAGTGTTATGCTCAAACTAACTTGTGGTAAGACTGAATATTCTTTGTGCATGTGTAGTCTGGCAAAAGGTATCACTGCAAAGTTGAAGCCTTGTACTCTGGGACTCTCAAATTCTGTCTTGAATGAGTCAATTCTAGTGAAAGCAAAGACTGAAAGTAAGAAGTCAGAAACTGCACTTTGTTTTGGGAAAGAGATCCCATCATAGAGACAGTGTTCAAGTGGTAACCACGAAAAAACAGCTCCTGAAAAGGGAAGAGAACAAATGTTTTTGAGTTCAGATAAAAACCCAAGTGAAGAAAAAGATCTATTGTGAACCTGAGATGGTGAAGAAGCTCGTTTCTATAATGAGGCCCAAAGAAGAACTTTGTCTAGGTAACAACAGTACAGCTGTATACGCTGTGCTTACCATAACAGCAGATATTTAAATTCCTCACTGCTACAGTAGCCTTTGGCTATCCTACCAAGGATATAACAACCATCCAGCCTTCAAAAAGCGCTCTTTCCCTTCCTCACCTACACTGACTACTGACTGGCTAGCCTCTTGGAGGGAATCAGCAGAGTGCAGACAACTTCAGTACTTTCTTGCCCAAACAAAAAAGAAAGGGTTACTTTTCCTGAAACCACGAAGATATAAATAAAACTATATAAGGTAGAAGGGAGACTGAGGGTGACTGCAACTACTACAGAAGGAAGACCTCAAAATCTGCTGTTCTATTAAGTGCAACTTACACAACTGTACTATATTCATCATTCTCACTGTTGCTATTTGGGTTGATTACCAAAGTTTATCCAAACAAGAAGGAAGGAAGGATATGAGTCCAGAAGCCCCTGAGCAAAGGTCCTAGCAAAGCCAGTCCTGGACCAGGAAAAGAAATCCAGTAAGTAATGTCTTCTTAAATTATGTAGACAGGACCATATAATTGCCTCTAAAATGCTTCTAGAGTCTATCCACTTCTAGTATGCCATTAAAGAAAACAAGGCGCTATTAGAATGTGCCTTAACACTTGCTTGGAAATGTGTTACCATGGTGGGAATAACAACAAAAGATATAATAAGGAATAACCAACTGGAACTGTCTAAATGTCAAGAGGTTGCCCTTGTCCAGTCACATACTTAGGACTTCCACAGCTGTATAGCTTTCCTAAAGGACTTTATACTAACAAAATAATACCTGAGCTGCAAAAACATGATCAGAGTACATAGAATCTATTCTTCCCATTATTCAAATTATGAAATAAATGAGGGAGACAGACGGCTAAATTAAGGGTTCACTCAAAGTACTAAGGGCATGTATGAGGGGATTTCTTCTACAGATAACCCTTCATGCATGGAAAAAAAAGGGTTAACCCACCATTAATAGTTGCAATTCAGATAAGATACTCTTGCACATGTCAGAGCAATAAACCACTGAGGCTAGAAAAAAAAAAAAAGAACCCAAACCAATTAGAAAAGCTGGTTCAAATGTAAACAGAAATAAGGATCTTTACTTTTGCTGAGAAAGTTGTGTCACCTGAATAAAGAGAACATTTGTATATCAACAGAAAAAAAATCTTTGTAGAACAGCTTGAGAAAAGTCTGAAATGAAGAAAAGGATCCGCAGCCAGACATGCTGAAATGGCTAATGAATACCCCTTGCCAAAGGGGTAAACAGGTCAATGGACAGCAACTCACACAACTGTTTGAGAATCAGAGGTAATCCTAGATAGGGCTCTGGTTAAAGGTTTGGCACAAACTAGGAAATCTTCTCCACTGGGTTACACAAGATTTCTAAGTAGCAGATGTCTTGCTTCCTTCAGTATCTGCACGTCCTCATGCAAAAAGGTGCCTAAAAGTTATTAGAATTGAACAACCCAGGCAGTCAGTTCAAGTTGTTTGAAACTGGGGTGTATCAAACTCTCACTGTTTTGGCGAGTAGATCCACATCCAATAAGCCCTGTTCTAAAATTAGTATTTTTTGGACAAGATCTGTCTGACATCAATAAAATTGCCAGTATTCTTCAAAACATAAAGAAATGCATTAAAATATTTAAAAAGGCAATATTTTCTGAGTAGAAGGGTTCCCTACGGGAACTTCTCTCTCATAAATGAAGCCTGTATCCAACTGTCGCATATGTGAAGTTCTCCCTTGAGGTGGTCAGAAAAGTACTAAAGATGACTACACGTTGATTACTGAGTTCCCTACAAGAGGCTAGCTAATCAGGAGTCAGAGTGTAGGTGGGGACGGGAGACAGAGCATTTTGAAGACTGTCTAGTTGGTGTACCTGGGCAAGATGCAACCCAAATAGCCAAAGGCCACAGCAGCAGTGATAATGATGAACATGGGACATCCTACAGATTGCAAAATGTTATGACAGGGACTAAGCATTTGGAAACACCCACAAAGCTGCAGAACTACCAAAGGGCAAAGCAGAAAATTGAAAATGAAATTTTAAGATACAAAATCCTAAGAATTTTACACGAGCTGCACGGACACAAATATGAAAATAGGAGTCCTTGAGGTCCATTGTCACAAGGAAAGCTTATCAGAGAATCACTGACAAAAGAGTCTGTTGAGACAAGATCTTGAATTCTGGCACAGACAGGAAGGTGTTGAGGACTAATAAATCTGCAATAGGGCTCCAGAGGTCATTTCTTGTGTCAGGGACATTCTTGAATAAAACACTTTTTGTTCCTGGTGATTGAGAATAATTTCTATAGTTCCCTGAAGAAATACTTATTGCAATGTTGACAAAACCAGATGTCCTTGATTATGGAGGCAGATTATGAACTCCAGAATACGCTGATAGTAGTCACTGGATTCACTTGCAGCCCTCTGGTATGTTAAGAACCCAATGGTCTGAAGTTATCGATCTTCTTACAGGAAATGACTAAGCAAGCTTTTTGAAAAAACAACAGGGGATTGGCCAAGGTGCAGAAAGTCAGCTGAATGCCATAAGTTGTCTAATTTATAAGGAAAAGAACCTTCTGGTCCTTTGAAATCTGATTTGGCAGTGTCAGTGGTGCAAAAGGTAGCACACTCACCATTGCTGCGGAAGACTGTGAGTTCTAATTCCATACCAGGTAGATGGTTTGCTACCAATGCAGTGCAGCATATTTGGGTGATGCACTCCTTAGTTTGTTGTCCTTCAAATGAGATATTAAATCAAGACCCCTTCAGCTTGAGTTGTTGATAGCTCAGGTGGATGTAAAAGATCTCAATGCATCTATCAAAAATAGTAGAGGTTCTTTATTAAAACAATCATAATTATTTACATTCCTTTTTATTTACATTATACATATATCTTTTTCAATATTTATACCATATGCAATATATACATCACATCTTCCTTTTACGTAGCCTTCATATACATACAACACTTAGTTATTACTTTTTTGATCCCCACTTCAGTTTCTACAACGAAAACCTTATCTTTTTTAATATCATAGCCAAATCCCATAGTTCATTAAACATGATTTCCTTCACTCTCTAGTTCCAAATTAACCATACTATACAAAACATTTGTATCAATTTTTCAACCTCTTTTTTATTTTTATTTCTGTAACACCCAAATTCAATCATACCAATATTTAAATTATTCACATTTCTTATTTTTTTTAATTTATATTTTTCAACAGCATTTTAACTCTTTTACATTCTAGAAAAAACATGCTAACTGGTTTCAAATTCACAATAATGCAAACAGACTATCCTTTTTACTTTTGTAAGGCATATTTGCCTTGACCAGTGATTTTTGTATAGTCAACCTCCATATAAAATCTCAACACTATAATTCCCTTATATCTTACACTTCTTGCCGTGATAGCATTCTTTTTTCTGTATTTAAATCCTTCCATGGATATATCCTATAATACTTTTCAATACTTCTATTACATCATTCTTTTCTTTTGCTTTCAATTTCTTTCACATTTATTTCCCACAAGATAATCTTATCTTGATAATTCTCCATTGCTTTATAACAAGTTCTCCTTTTTATGAAATGAAAAGAAACAGCCATTCACTTTTATATTTCAAACTTAATATTTTCATTAATGATGAAGCCTCATTAACCTTTAAACATTTCATTACTCTATATCATTTTAAATAAGTCGTATACACTACAGAGTTTATTAGCCCCAATCCTCCTTTATCTTTTTTCACATATAGGACCCCTCTTTACACCAGGTTCAATCTCAATCCCCAAATGAAAACAAATATTACATTATATATTTCTTTCTCTAACTTCAAAGGAATACTGAAAGCACTTGCTAAATAAGTAATATTAAATAACAGTATGGAATTAATTAAATTAACTTTTTTATTATACAAAAGCCCAAAACCCACACATAGCAACACTAAACTCACATATGCGGAGGCCCTTAACATTAACCTGCCCAAGCAACAAGGACCTCTGAAGCCGAAACGCAAACAAACACCAGTCACAACCAAAGTGACACATAGCTCACAACACCAGTGTGCCACCCAACAACAGCCCCTAAGGCAAGACAATGTACCCAACACTTTAGTCATAGGTGACTCTATAGTCAGGCACACTGATGTCCCACTCACCAGGCTGAACAAGGAGAAAATTATAGTCAGCTGCCTGTCAGGTGCCAGGATCCGCCACATAACGCATGCACTCAAGTCACTCCAAAACAAGTACAAATACGGCTCTGTCATTGTCCATGCTGGAGTGAATGACTTGAGACGTACCTCCCTGGACTACATGAAAAGAGACATGGAAGAGCTCTTGGATCATGTGGCCCAGGCAGGTATGACCCTAGCCCTGAGTAGCATCCTGCCTTCGCTCAGAATGATACCACAGTATAAGGACAAAATGACTGACTTCAACAATTGGCTAAGCTTCTGGTGTCATTCAAAGGGGATACAGTATTTGCCTGCCTGGGAAGACATGATCGACAAACCACGATGCTTTGCCAGAGATGGTCTGCACCTGTCACCCCTGGGATTCAGGTTACCGGCTAAAGCTCTTGCCACCCCTATAGTGCCTTTTTTTAGGCAAGGTTCAAAGGATAAAACCACCACCGTAACAGATACAAGCATGCAAAATCTGAAGGTAATGCTACTCAATGCTAGAAGTCTAAACCTCAAAATGCACTCTCTGGAGGCACTCCTAAAAATGGAGAATATCGATATCTGTGCAGTAGCTGAGACCTGGTTCAAGGCTCCAGAGTGCACCCCTGCAATACCAGGCTACAATTCTTACCACACTTTTCAGCCACAAAACCAAGACCAAAACACTAAAGGTGGAGGAGTGTCCATATTCACCAAGGATATTCACACCTCCAGGCTAGTTGCCCAACACAATGCATCTGAAATTCTCCAGGTGCAACTAACACAGGGTAAGACTGCAATCCAAATTGTAGCTTGCTACAGATCCCCCACCATGCCCCAAGATTCTCACTACACCTTTCTAAACATACTGGAAAATATTAAGATACAACCAAACACCCTAATACTGGGTGATTTCAACTACCCTGCCATTAAATGGGAAAACTACTCGGGTACCAACTCCTTTTCCCAACGGTTCTTGGAATTCATAAATTCCAATGCCCTGGATCAACTAATCCATTGTCCCACCAGGGAAGCCAATATCCTAGACCTGGTCATTACCAACATGGGAGATAGATGCTCCACACCAGTGGTCACCCCCTCATTGGTCAGGTCTGACCATAAGCAAATCACCTTTGACATCCACATCCCACCCCCCCCCCAGTAAGGAAACCTCCTTAAAAAACTTCTCCAAAGCCAACTTCATGCTACTGAATTCAGAAGTGACAAACTTCACAACACCCACGCAAATGGGATCTGGAAGTTCGACTGCAGAATCCTACACTAAGGCACTGTACGAGCACATCCACTCGTGCATGAATCATGCCATCCCAAATAGAACCAAGATGCTCTTCTCCAAAAAAAGTAAGCCAATCTGGTGGTCCCCTGCTATAAACAAACTATACAATAGAAGGCAGAAACTGTTGCAGAAAAGAGGAAAATCCCAGGATGCAAAAAACTCCCTCACCAGCCTCAGTAAGAAGCTGAGATCCCTCATAAAATCCTCAAAAGCTAGTTACGAAAATAAAATTGCCAAAGATTCCAAAGACAACCACAAGGCATTCTATAGTCATGTCAATAATCTAAATGGCAATGCTCAAATCTGCTCTGAGCTACAAGAGAATGGCATTAAATATACTGATCCCAAGGATATTGCCAATATCCTGGCAGATCGATTTAGTGCCAACTTCACCCCCCCCCTCACCCCCCTAAAGAGCCCATCTCAATACCAAATGATTGCCAAATTCCGATAATCATGGCCACACAGGTGGAAACCGCACTCTCCAAAGCTAAGAATACAGCATCCATGTGACCAGATGACATCCCAGACTGTGTACTACATGAACAACAAAATGAACTGGCACCTCACCTAAGTGTCATGTTTAATCATAGCCTCACCTCAGGCTTACTGCCCACTGAGTGGCACAAAGCTACAGTTATCCCGCTCCACAACGGAGGATCCACCTTGGATCCCGGGAACTACCGTCCCATCAGTCTGACAAGCCTTATCTGCAAGGGCAAGGAACACATTATCATGGAACTTATAAACAAAGACATTGGCAACCTTCAAACACTGGACCCCACCCAGTTTGGGTTTGTGAAGGGCCGATCTTGTCTCCTGAATCTGATTGACTTCTTTGAATCAGTCTCTAGAGCTGTGGACGAGGGTAAGGTGGTCCACACAGCCTATCTGGACCTTGCCAAGGCCTTCAACACCATCCCCCACTCTGGAATTATAGATAAACTTACTAAGCTGGGCATAAATCCCTACATCACTCGATGGGTTGCCAACTGGCTTACTGACAGAACCCAGACTGTAAAAGTAGCCGACTCCAAATCCAGCTCCAGACAAGTGACAAGTGAAGTACCTCAGGGTTCAGTCCTGGGACCACTCTTGTTTGGCATCTACTTCTCTGAAGTACAGGCCAACACTAAGGGACTCTGGCTAACAATGTTCGCAGATGACTGCAAACTGGGAGCCATTATTGAATCCCCAAATGATGTGGATATGCTACAAAAAGGCCTTACAGAAACAGATGCCTGGTGCCAGAGCTATGGGCTCAAGCTTAATGCCAAGAAATGTATAGTTATCCCCTTTGGAAAAAAACATGCACCCATGAATTACCACATACGTGGCAGGATGCTAAACATCGAAAGTGTGATGAGAGACTTAGGGACACAGGTGGACAGTGGTCTCACTTTCGATAACCACATCGCCACAACAGTCAGGAAATCCTTCTATGTGGCACACCTCATCACTAAGGGCTTGTCATCCAGAAAAAAAGAGGTCATTGTCCCACTGTACTCATCCCTCATTAGACCCATTATAGAGTATAATGCCCAGTTTGGTATGTACCTCACAACACATCTGCAACAGCTGGAAAGGCCACAGAAATACCTCACTAAAAGAATCACAGGCCTAAAGCAGATGCCATATGCTGACCGTCTAAAAAAACTCCAGTTATACTCTGTGGCATATCGTCTACTCAGAGGCGATCTCTGCTTAACATACAAGGCCATGTCAACCCTGAGCTGTTGGACATGCTCCACTTAATGAAATCCCAATCCCTCAGAGCCACACGCTCCAGGGATCAAAACCTTGTCATCACAATGAACAAAACATGCTGGAGGGATAGGTTCCTGATCCAGAGACTCCCCATACTCTGGAACAGACTGCCCATACATGTCAAGCAGAGCGCCTCATTGGACCTCTTCAAAAGGAACCTTGATGATTGGATAGGAGATAGGAAATTCACCCCGGGGATAATGTCAGTCGCCCTGCTAGACAGGGGCCCAGAGAAGTAAATATTGTGGGAAGAAATATCCAGGGAATTGTTATGGCTAGGCTTGCATAGGCCCTAGGGCCGATAGCCTAGTACCAACCTATGTTTCATTTCCTCATTTTCTCTTTCCATTTTGTTTCTATAATTTCTTGAAGTGATCCCTGAGGTAAACTTTTTTGTTTCCCATCCACTCGTCAAGGTTTCTCTTGAAGAGGGTTAGCAAGGAGCTCTGCCTAATGTAGATTGGAATCTTGTTCCAGAGCATGGGAAGTCTCTGGGACAGGAATCTATCCCTCCAGCATGTCCTATTTACTGTTGTGGTGAAGTTTAGATCCCTGGAGCGTGTGGCTCAAGGAGATACGGTTTTCTTTAGGCGGAGCATGTCCATCAATTCTGGGTTGGACATGGTCTTGTATGTCAGGCAGAGATCACCTCTGAGTAGGCGGTATGCCACCGAGTACAGTTGGAGTTTCTTCAGTCGAGCTGCATAGGGCATCTACTTGAGGCCAGTAATCCTTTTGGTGAGGTACTTCTGTTGTCTTTCCAGTTGTTGCAGGTGTCTTGTAAGGTACATCCCAAATGGGGCATTGTACTCTATGATGGGTCTGATGAGTGATGCATAGAGGGGTCCAATGACCTCTTTCGATCAGGATGCAAACCCTTTTGTGATTAGGTGGGCCACATAGACGGATTTTCTAACCACTTTGGCAATGTGATTATCAAAGGAGAGGTTACTACCTACTTGGGTCCCCAGATCCCTTATTACATCTTCCGTATTTAGGGGGCTATCACCTATGTGGTAGTTTGGGGGTACTTTGTTTTTTCCAAAGGGGATGACTATGCACTTTTTGGCATTTAGCTTGAGGCCATGGTTTTGACACCAGGTATCTGTCTCAGTGAGACCCTTTTGGAGGATGTCTGTGTCAGCCGGAGAGTCAAGTATAGCCCCTAGTTTGCAGTAGTCTGCGAACTTGGTGAGCCATAGTCCTCCTGTGCTTGCCTGTACCTCTAAGAAGTATATGCCGAACAGGAGGGGTCCTAGGACTGAGCCCTGGGGAATGCCACTTGTAATCAGTTTAGAGTCAGACCTAGCTCCCGCAACTCTTACCATGTGGGTTCTGTCCATGAGCCAGTTGGCAACTGATCTTGTGAAGTAGGGGTTTATGTTCAGGCTGGTGAGCTTGTCTATAATTCCTGAGTGGGGAATAATGTCAAAGGCCTTTACAAGGTCTAGGTAGGCTGAGTGGACCACCTTTCCCTCGTCTATAGCCTTGGTAACTGTCTCAGAGAAGTCCACCAGGTTTAGGGAGGCATGATCTGCCCTTAAAGCCAAACTGGGTAGGGTCCAGTGTTTGGAGGTTTCCAATGTCTCTGTTAATGAGATCCATGATGATGCACTCCATAGCTTTGCAGACCAAGCTAGTCAGGCTTATAGGGCAATAGTTCCCAGGGTCCGTTGTGGCTCCACCTTTGTGGAGTGGAATAACCGTAGCTGTGAGCTACACTGTGGGCACGTAGCCTGTGGAGAGGCTGAGCTTAAACAGTGTGTTTAGGCGAGGGGTTAGTTCATCTTTGAACTTGTGTAGGACACAGCCTGGGACACCGTCCAGTCCCATTGATGCTGTGTTTTTGGCTTTGGAGAGGGCTGTTTTAACCTGAGTGTCTGTGATTTCAAGGGCACTACATTCTTCTGGTATAGTTACGGGCCCTTTTGGGGGTGAGAGGGGGGTGAAGTTTGCACTAAACCTGTCTGCTAGGATGTTGGCTATATCAGTCGGTTCAGTGTATTTTGTGCCATTCTGCACCAACTCCGAGCAGATCTGAGAATTGCTACTTAGATTCTTGACATAGCTAAAGAATGCCTTGTGGTTATCTTTGGAGTTCATGGCAATTTTTCTTTCGAAGCTAGCCTTGGATGATTTTATGAGGGAACGTAGTTTCTTGCTGATACTGATCAGAGATGTCTTCCCTTCTTGGAATTTTACTCTCTTCTGTACTAGTTTCCTCCTTCTATTGTATAGCTTGTTTATGGCAGGGGTCCACCAGACTGTTTTCCTATTCTTGGAGGAGTGAGTCTTGGTTTTGTTTGGAATAGCACGATCCATGCATTCTTGTAGGTGCCCATAGAGTGCATTAGTAAAGGATTTTGCAGCTTGGACAGCGTTATCCTTTAGCATGGTGGCTTTGAAACTTCCCACCTTGGTCTTAAGTAATGTGAAGTTTGCTTTTGAAAAGTTTTTCACAGTGGTTTCTTTGACCGGGGGTGGTGGCGGAATGTGGATATCCAGAGTGATTAGTTTATGGTCAGATCTAACCAGCGAGGGGTTGACCTCCGGTGTGGAACACTGGTCGCCATGTTAGTGATGACCAGGTCCAATATGTTGTCACCTCTGGTGGGGATGCTGACCAGTTGATCCAGGGCATTTGAGTTTATAAATTCTAGGAAATGTTGGGCAAGGGAGTTTGTACTCGAGTAGTTCTGCCAGTTAATGTTTGGGTAATTGAAATCACCCACTATTAGGGTGTTTGGTAGGACCTTTATGTTTCCCAGTGTTTCCAGGAATGTGGAGTGGGGGTCCTGGGACATGATGGGTGATCTGTAGCAAGCTGTAATATGAATAGCAATTTTGCCCATTGTTAGTTGCACGTGGATGATCTCTGAAGCATCGTGCTGTGCCACTAACCTGATGAATATGGATACTCCCCCGCCTTTTGTATTTCGGTCTGGGTTTTGTGGCCGAAATGTACGGTATGAGTTGTAGCCTAGTAGTGCTGGGGTGCTCTCTAGAGCCTTAAACCAGGCTACCTCTGACGAGCTCTTACAATCTTTAATTTTCAAGGCAAATTTTAAGAGAAGCTAACTGACTTCTTATAGATTTAGGGACAAAAGATTTAGAAATGAAACACTTACTAAATTAGTGGTTAAAACCTTGACAAAATAAACCCTCTGAATGCTTGCCTCTGTAAGATATCTGCCTCCTGCAGTCACATTTACCCCTCTCCGCTGACATAAAATAACTTTTTAGTCAAAAGTTAAATAAAACAGGAAGGGTCCTAAAGGGGATATTTATCTTCCTTCTCACAATGAAAAATGAAAGTTAAGTATTTAGATATGTGTTGCCTTCTTCCACTCATTTGAACCTCTGGGTTATTGGATCAGAAACCAGCACCTTAGACTTCAGCTCCAAAGCTCCGTCTCCTTTCCCATAACACACAGTCCCTCTCCGATTCTCCTCAGATTGAGTTTAACCTATCATGTTGTAAGACACAGGTGGAGAAAACCATTTTCTAAGAAACACATGTAGGAAACCATATTTTAAGAAAAAGACTGAGATAGAACTCCAAGATACAAAGGGAAATGGGAACAATGCAAACAGTCCCAAAAGACAGGTTTCAGGATGGCCTGTACAGTCAGGCAGGGTCTATATTAGAATATCAAAGTTTCAGAACATCGAATGTTCTAATATTGACCCCTAGTAACCGAAAACTGATAACATCGAAAATTAAGAACAGCAAATTTTTTCCTAAAGAAAAAATTTGCTGTTCCAAAACACATACACACAACATAAACCCACCAAACAAACAGCAATCCACACACATACACCTAAAATCTTACATCTAAACCTACACTAAACTGTACATACACCACTATCTACCCACTTACCTTAACCCAAACCCTAACCCTAAGGTCAGTCACAATCGCACACACACCTCACCCGTGCCCTAACTCTAACTCACCTACCCCACCCTAACCCTCATGTCCACACATTCGCACACTTACCTGACCCGCGCCCTAACCCTAACTCACCTAACCTGTCCTAACCCTCACGTCCACACAATCGCACACTTACCTGAACCCGATCCGTAACTTTCCAACGCAGAGCTGAAAATGGCGAAGTGACAGGAACGGACAAGAATTTGTTTTTCTGAAACTTCGCTATTTTCAGCTTTCGGTTACTAGGGGTCGATATTAGAAAATTCGAAGTTCTGAAACTTCGATGTTCTAATATAGACCCGTCAGGCATAAGTAAATCAAAAGATGCCAAGTTGGAAGGGGGAACAATGGGGGGGGGGGGCTGGTTGAGACAAATGGAAAATGACAATACGATCTAGCGTAAGTACATCATTTTCTTATCCAATGTTGCCTTATTTATCCGCCTCAATCTGTGGGAAAGAGCTCCCAGACAGTCAAAAAAGGGTGGCATCAGGAATGATCGTTCTGCAAAATGGAGGCAAAGGTAGACCTGGATATGGACTGTATATCTAATTTGTAATTACTTACAAAGGTGTGGGTGCTAGACCAAGTAGCAGCAGCAGCACAAATATCATCTAAACAGGCCTGAGCAAACAAGGGAGCTGGGGTAGCAATAGCATTGGTGGAATGTGTTCTTAGCTTACCAGGTAAAAGGATTCCTTTAAATGAGTAAAGAAAGGTTCATAGATTAGTACTAAGCTAACTGCCCTTGCGAGCCATTTTAAGCTTAGCCAGTTATCCCTTGTGAGACTCAAACCCTGCACCTTGTGTTTGTAAGGCAAACACCTTAACCATTAGGCCACCCTCCCAACCCTTAACAGTGTCTGCCAGGCTCGAACCCAGGACCCTAGACACCATAGACAATGTGAATTACCACTAAGCAAAATTAAAAAGATTTGGAAAGTCATCTGGATAAGGTCACCTTTGAAGTAGGTTTTTCTAATCAAGTACTGGAGATGGAGACAAAAAGGCAGGTTTGATTTTCTAAATGCTTTAGTTGTATCCAAATAAAATCTTAGTTTACGATGAACATCCAAACAGTGGAGCAAGCATTCCCCTTTGTAATGAAGCTGTAAAAGAAAACGCGTACATGGATTGGCTGACTCAAGCTCAACTCAGAGGCCACCTTAGGTAGAAAAGAAGGACTGGTACATAGAGATACTCTGTCCTTATAAAAAATAAGATAAGGAGACATGCATGACAAAGGCTGCCATTCCAAAACCCTCCTTGCAGAAGTAATAGCCACCAAAAACAAAGTCTTCCAAGATAGCAGTTTCAACTCTATGGTAGTGGCTGGTTCAAAGGGATGCCTATTTAAAGCATGCAAGTGAAAGGTTAAATCCCAAGGAGGAACCAGACCCATCACAGGGGTCTCTAGAGGAAGGTACCCTTCAGAAAGGCTTTTGAAAGTTTGAATGATGCCAGAGGCATATTATTCCATACCATATGAAAATTATATATGGCTGCCAAATGAACCTTGACAGTGGAATAGCTGAGACCACAATGAAACAAATCCACCAGGAAACCAGAAGTTACATCTAGATGAGCAGAGAAGGGATTAAAACCTTTGGCCAAGGCCCAAACAGAAATTCTTTTACACTTGCGAGAGTAAACATTCCAGGTCAAAGACTTCTGGGGAAAAAAGAGAGGATGTAGGCAATTCTTTTAGTAAGTATGGGATCACTGACATCACTGGAAGTGGAAGGACCAAGAGATTCAGGTGAGGCTGACCTGAGGGATAAGAAAACGGCTCCAGTGCAGAGTCCAGGCCCCATGGTGGGTGCAACTGATGAGGTTATAGAAAGACATGCCTGTCTCAGCCAAAAGGGGATTACAAGGATCACAGTCATTCTGCAATGGGCTGCTTTCTGATGAAACCATTACCAAGAGGGTCACAGGATAGGCAAATAAGAGAACTGGGGAGCAAGCATTGAAAAGAGCATCCCTCAGCTGTCCGCTGGGGGGGTTCAAGGCAAAAAGCTGTGGCACTTGGTGTTGTATGGGGACACAAAGAGACTGCAGCAGGGTTGACCCATGTGGCTGAACACTCAAGTTGCTATCTTTGAATTGAGAGACCACTCGTAAGGCATAAGTATGCTCTTGCTCATGTTGTCTGTTAGTATGTTATATTCCCCATGATGTATGTGTTATCAGCAGTCATTGACATGACATTGTTTACTGCCATACTCTCATGGCCTCTCAACACAGGGGATATGAGCAGGACCCCACCACCACCATTTTATGTACCATCCCACTGAAGGTTATGTCCCATACCACTGCAGTGTTGTCGGACTGGATGGCTATCACACATTTGGGCAGAAAGTCCTGAAAGGCCTGTAATGTTGGGAGGACTGCTCTCATCTCCAAGTCACTGATGTAAAGACTGGCTTCCAACTGGGAACAGGTATCTTGCTGTTCTCCCTTTGAAATGGTACGCCCCCAATCACAGGAGGGAAA
This sequence comes from Protopterus annectens, assembly GCF_019279795.1. Taxonomy (NCBI): domain Eukaryota; kingdom Metazoa; phylum Chordata; order Ceratodontiformes; family Protopteridae; genus Protopterus; species Protopterus annectens. The sequence continues at coordinate 233,356,433 of NC_056741.1, read as the reverse complement.
TTACCATGGTAACCATAGCCTGGGGCCAAGGGAAAACAAAAGGATGACCTGCAGGAACCAAGTGAGACCTTAGCCACCAAGCAATGGGGTAGCAGGATATGGTGGTACGATGAATGGGAAAATCCATAAGATAAGAAGAGATTGACCAAAGGAAGGACTTTTACCAGTTCCAGATTAGACTTATTGCAGTTCACAGTGAGGTCCAAGGACAGATACAGTCAGAGCAAGTTAGCTCTAGTGTGGATCAGAGACATTTTTGAGACTGCCACAGGGAGACAGTCACCCAGATAAGGAAAGACCTTGAACCCCTGCAGCCTAAGACAGGTTGCCACCACTGCAATACAGTTAGTGAACACCCAGGGTGTTGTAAGCCCAAAGGGCAGCACTCAAATCTAGAAATGGCTGGCTCCCAGCTGGAAGCACAGGAACCTCCTGGAATGCCTCGCTATCTGTATGTGATAATAGGCATCCTTGAGGTCCACCGAGCACATCCAGTTGTTGTTCTTCAGGAGAGGGAGAATGGCCTGCACTGTCATTATCCAGAACTTGGTCTGTTTTCATATAATGATTCAGTTTGCTGAGGTCCAGAATAGGCCTGAGGTCCTTGTTTCTCTTTAGCACTAAAGAATCTTGAATATACTCCAAATCCTCTTTGGTCTGATGGGACCTCTTGAATGACTCAGTCCAAAAGTAGCTTTCTTATTTCCACCACTACACCCTTACACTGATGTAGTGGAACATTGAGAAAGGATCTTTGACTTTATACTTTCGGTGTACATAAAGAGCATAAAATAACCTTTGGAAATGACTCTCAGCATCTAAACATATCACGTGATATTCTCCAAAGCTTTGGGTGCAGAGTCAAGTGCCCCTGACTGCCTCCAAAAAATGACAGCTGGGCACCTCTTTAGGAGCACTGGAAGGGCTTACTGTAGAAGGGTCCCTGGAAGCCCTAATTTTGTGGACCACCCCTCCCTCTGCGGTGGCATCCATTAAAGCTCCCCCTCTGCCGCAGGGGGTTCCTTCATCAACAGCATCTTCAAAAATCTGTTGTGACTTATGAAAACAGAGTCTCTGTCCCCCTTCTGGTTCCTGGAAAAGGATCTTAGCGGAGGTGAAGAAAGAGACTCTACAACAGGCAAAATCTTTCCTAATTATTCACTCTTGGTCAACGTATCTTACTTTGGGACCAAAAAATAGTGTAACCATTGAAATGGGCATTTAGAAAACACACCATGAAGCAGTCTGCAAAGTTACATAAGTGCATCCAGGCATGGCAGCACACAATAATACCAGTATCTACTGCTCCAATGTCTGCAGTGTTCAAAAGAAGCCTCAAGGATACATTCGAAAAGAACTGCATGATGGACAACTGTGTCTCCATGGACTTTTGAGACACCAGGGGCTGGTGTGTCATCACTGCATTAGACATCTCAGAGATTAAGACCCTTTGGAGCCTTGTCAGATAAACCAAATAGTTCATCGCATGTAATGCAAATTGGCTAAAACATAAGTGCTTTTCCCAAGATTGTTCAATGCCACAGAATCCTTGTTTGGAGGGGGGGGGGGGGGGGGTGGACTGTAAAACACTCCTCAGAGACTTCTTTCTTGTTGGTTGCAGCGACCACAATATCATCCTCCACCAATGTCACCAAGATGTTTAGGTTTTCTTATTTTAAAGCCTTTACTACCTAGTACACTGAACCTGTCCATGTAAATAAATAAAACATACTTTTACTCTGGCATGTAATCACGTTATGAATATCAAAAACTTTGGATGTCATAGCAGAAGGAAAGTTTGTGCAGCCTGTAATGTAGTACACAAAATAAAATGTCCAAATGGTGAACATTCACTTAAGGGTTCTCCCTGCAGATTCAACTGGTTGGAAGCATTCACATAATCAATAGCCTGTTTATAATGATTAAACCATTGTCCACTAGTTTTTCTTTTTCTATTTAAAAATTTGCAAAAGATCAGTAAAATTTCTGCCAGTTCTTGATCCACCTTATGAATGCCCTAACACTATATATGAGAGATACTAATTCTTACTCGATTGACCCAAAAGTGCTGACAAATCTAATAGTTTCAGACTTATAAGAGTTTTCAGTATATTCCAGTAACCTTGTCCTAAATTTCTGTTCATTCTTTTGTTTTGCTGTCTTAACTAAAGTAATCTTTTAAATCCTTTATATAAACCTTTCTGTCAAGTATTGGGGAAAAATAGCCATCATCGTTAGAGGAACATATTCTTTTCACTCTAAGAAATTGCGAAAAAGGAATACTGTTTATAATATATATGGGTTACATACTGTTAGCACCCAACAACGTGTTTTATAGAATGGTTTCATAAATATTGACGTTTTGTTGTACCATTTTGATTTTTGGTTACCTGTACATCTAAAACAGTGTTCGGATGACTTTCAGATTAAAAGTTATGCCCCACTTATTATTAGTTAAATATTCCACAAATTCCATAAGATAAGAGAAGATCTAATATCCATACCAGCCAACAATGTCCATATATCTGGGACACATATCAATGGCGTAGATTTCAATGATTCTATCTGGACTATATAACCAAGTTCTCTGAAACCAAAATTCTAAAGCCAACAACCCTGCCCAATGTGGTATGTTGGTACAGAGGGATTTAACATCTGAACTACACATATACCAAAATGTTTCCACATGTAAATCATCCAACCATTTAAGAAATTCATTCATGTATCTAATACAAGCTAAAAGTGGCTTTAACTACTGCATAAGAAATTGGCTCTGTAAGTGACCCTTTCTCTGTTACTATTGGTCATCCTAAGAGGTTAACAGAATTTTATGGATCTTGCATGGCACATAAAATGTCTGAATCTGTGGTTTGCCTAATATAAACTCCAAAACTATTTTTTCCTGAATAACACCATTATCCACTGCTACCCACAAACGCTTATTAATTTCCTTTTTAAATTTCCAAATAGGATCCAATACCACTTTATGGTAACATATTGCATCCTGTAACTGTAAACATGTAGATTCATCCCACAATACAACTGCCCCACCATTACCTGCTTTATTAACAACTACAATCTTATCAGAAAGATGCTGTTTGTTGGCAAGATTATGTCCGACAAAGCATTGCAAATACTGATCAAAATGCAATTCTTTCATCACAGCTTTCTCAAATACAGCAACATTTGTTTGATAGGGTAGGGTAAAATTAGACTGTCTAAAGCTAAAAGTCTGCCGGCTGTGTAGTGGGATGAGTTTTAAAAAACAACCCTACATTAATCTTATGACAAACTTTTAAATCTGTCACTAACTCAATTTCTGTAACAGGACTCAAGGCTATAAAATTCAAACCTTCATTTAACAATATTTTCTCATCAATAGTTAATTCATGTGGAGAAATCTTTTGTATTAAGTCTGTCAATTTTTCAATTCTGTTTGCTCATGTAGGACCTCCACATCACTTTCCGTGTTTATGATCTCTTTTGGGCTTCCTGAGGGGCAATGCTGCCATTTTTTGGAAGCGATTCTAAACTGGCACTATCTGCGTCAGCAGTGGAAAAAAAATAAAGTTATGTTCTAACCATAAGTTTGCATCTGTGTGTCTGTTTTCATTCTTCCACAACTGATGGGTCTTGGGTCTGATGTACGATCTGTTCTCAGCAACTTTGAAACACTTTAGACTATGCAGCTAGAGGTCGTCCCCTTACCTAGAATCTCCTCAGTTACTTCAGATCGAGTTTGTCCTCTATTCTGCTAACCACAACATGAAAAAGTATCATCAACCATTACCATCCTCAGAGACAAACCAACTATAACTCAAGGACAGAGCAAAGGACGAGGAGAAGAAAAAGAAGTCCTGGAACTTACACAGCAAGACTGATAGGGAAGAACTCCTCGGGACATACTATGAAACTATCAAAAACGAAGGGGGTTGGAAGGTGGAAAGCTGAGGAAGTACAAAAACAAATAAAAATGCAAATGCAGAGTTATAACTTAAATATCTGATTCCTGTCTTTTTTGTCTGTTCCTTAACTAGAGGGACACCGTCCTCAGCTACAGTAAACCTGGGTGGTCCTCAAGAAAGGGTATTCCAGAAAAGCCAAATGGCGCCCCCTTCTAAAATGAATGTCCAAGATGCAATGAGATACAAAAGTATGAACATTGGACCATGTAGCAGCTGCACAAATGTCAGGTACAGATGGTCTGGACCAAAAAGCAGATAATGTGGCCATACATCTGGTGAAGTGCGCTTTAAGTGGTTTGGGTAATGATAAACCTTTACTTTTGTACACAAAAGCAATGCAATCAGTGAGCCATCTAGACAAGGTTACTTTTGATACTGCTTTGTCCAACCTAGCCTTGGAAAAGGAAACAAACAGTTGTTCTGATTTTCTTGAATCTTTAGTTCTATGAATGCAAAATCTGAGTGGTCTATGAACATCCAATAAACGAAGCATGTATTCTCCCTTGTTGGAAAAATCCAGAAAGAAGACTGGTAGGCTAATTGACTGGGTAAATCGTGTCTCTAATACCACCTCAGGCAGAAAGGATGACCAAGTTTGAAGGGATACTCTATCCTTATAAAAAATCCAGTAAGGTGTCTAGAAAGAAAGTGTTTGGAGCTCCAATACCGGTCTAGCTGATGTAATTGCAACCAAGAAGAGAGTTTTCCATGACAAAAACTTTAATTCTGCCTTGGCTGAAGGCTCGAAAGATGGTTGAGTCAAAACTTGAAGGATAATTGATAAGAACCCCATTCTACTATGGGACCTAATAGGCTGAAGTAGAAGGGTACCCTTAAGAAAAAACGTACACAAATTCAAGGAGGCTAGAGAACAGAGTTTTCACCTAGGTGAAAATTTGAGAAGGCAGCAGGTTGCACAACTAGCTAAAGTCAAGAACTGCTAGAATAGGTGCTGAAAAGGGATCCAGTTGACTCTGAAAGATCCAGACAGAAAATCTTTTCCACTTACTCTTACAAATTTTCCTGCTAGAAGCTTTCTGGGATGATGTAAGAATGTGACAAACTGGAGAAGAAAGCCCAGAGTTTCTAGGCATCACTGGAAGTGGAGAAACCATGAAGTCAGTTTGAGAGATTGCTTGCCAGGGTGATGCAATCCAGACAGGTGAGACCGAAGGTCCTGAACAGGATCTAGTACCCACGGAGGGTGAACTAGATTAGGCCACAGGAAGGAACCACATCTGGCAAGGCCAGAATGAAGCAATGAGGATTACCTTGCTCATCCACTGTAATGCTTTTTGGAGAAACTTGGGGATGAGAGGAATGGGGGGGGGGGCATATACCAATCATGAACCACACAGTCTTTCGGCGAATCTCCCTCTAGGGGGAGATCAGAGCAAAGTACCTACTACACCTGCAATTGGGTGGAAAAGCAAAGAGGTCACAGCACAGTTGACCCCATTGGTGAAATATCATTTCTGCCACTGACTGATTGACAGACCACTCATGAGGTAGTAAAATAGAATTGCTTAGGTTGTCTGTTAGCACAGTGGTTTTCCCAGGAATATGTATTGCCAACAGAAAGAAGCCAGAAGAGATCACCCATTGTCAAACTCTCACTGCCTCTGGACATAGGGGATGTACTTGACCATTGACATGTCTGTCTGAACAGCAGTCATCCCTAAAGGGAGAACACCTTGAAAAGTCTGCAATGCCACAATGCCAACACGACTGCTCTCACTTCTAGGATACTGATTGTGAAGACTGGCCTCTATCTGGGACCATATGCCTTCGACTATCCTTTTCAAGTAATGCCCCCCCCCCCCCCCCAATTGGGAGGCATCTGTTGTCACTGTGGCTTTGGGTGAAAGAAGAATGAAAGGACGGCCCCAAGAAACTTCTGTGTGAATCAGCCAGGCTATATATTACTTGCAAATATTTGTGATACAAATGGGTGCAGTTAGTAGATGGCACCTCCTACTGACCAATGTATCACTACAGTGCACGGTCAAACCCTCACGTGAAAACATGTTAAGGGTACCAACACTTCCGAAGCAGCCATTGATACAAGGAGTTGTACCACTAGTCTGGGTGGAGGTGAATGAAGAGAAAGAATGTGTAAAGCTTGTTTTTATAAAGTGTCTAGTCTTGTCTGAGGCAAACTTGCAACCTGTGTTAACGTATCAGGCACCAATGAACTCCAAAGTGTGAGTGGGGAGAATGGAGACTTGGTGTAATTTATTGTAACGCACAGTCAGATATACACATGGAGCAAGTATTCCCTGTTTTGGATGAGTATAGCCATGGTGGAAGCAGAAAGAAGGCAGTTGTCTAAACAAGAAAACACCTGGAACTTGTGCAGTCTCACTTGAGCCGCAACCATTGCCATGCACTTGGTGAACACCCTGGAGCATGTAGTGAGTCCAAAGGGAAGTGTTCTGAACTGGTAGTGACTGACTCCCAGCCAGAAGCGTTGAAATCTCATGGAGTGCATGTGTATCTTGATATGACAGTATTCATCCTGGAGATCTATGGAGCACATGCAATCACCCTTCTGCAATAGTGGCAGGATGGACTGAACCATGATCATACGGAATATCCAGTGATTCATGATTTGATTTAGGTTGCTGAGATTTAAATATGGTCTTATCTTCTTTGAAACAAAAAAAAGAATCTTGAGTAGGTTCTGGATCCTTGCTGGTCTAGGGGACCATCTGGCCGACTCTTTCTTCAGCAGCTTTTCTACTTCTACAGCTGCTGCTTTCCTCTGACTGGGTGGAACACTGGGAATTTGTTTGCTGCGTTCTGGGGGTAGAAGGGTAAATGGTATGCAATAACCTCTAGATATTGTAGTCTGCACCCAGGTACCTTTGGTAATGACTATCCAGGCTTCTGGGTGTAGAGATAAGCCCCCCCCCCCCCGACTGCCTCCAGAATGCAGCAGTAGGGTAACCCTTCAGAGACCAGTCTGGGTCAGAGATGGAGTCAGAGTTGCAGAGGGTCAGGCCTTCTTAGCTGTCATAGACAAGCTCGGAAGTCGGGGGTCCAAAATCTCTGAAATCAAAGAACAGATTGGAGTAGGAGTCAAATGACTGTGTTGCACAGAAAGTAGGCTCATGGATTCGATGGGAGATGAGCCAGAACACCCAACTGAATCTTTGTTCTGAGAAACTCTCTCATCATCCTATCCACATTTATTTACTTATTGGCATTTGTTTACTGGGAAAGTCCACTGGGCCAAGCAGAGCCCATTTTCAGTGGTGGCCCGGGGATAAAAACTCCACAAGAAAGACAAAATAGAATATACAGAACATCACAAGCACATATTTAGAGTATCTACATAACAGAGGGAGGAACAAATTCTTAAACAGTAGTACAATTAGAATATCACAAACAATTGATACAGACTTGGGGTGCAGTTTGATCAAAGGATTTCAATTTGGTCAGAGTCAGACATGAAGAAGTTGATGGATCTGACTTTTTTTTAGATTTTCTCAGGAGGAG